>NC_046972.1:25103426-25130926 GCF_009769545.1 Cyclopterus lumpus | reverse complement strand
GTGTGCATATGAGTGTAGAGAGTATTAATACACAGATGTTGTAAGACAAACACACAAGTGGAGGAAAGAGGCAGAAACACGTAAACAAAGGATCCGCCTCATTAATGCTTCGTTTAATTGAAGATAATGAGAAGAACTGAGCTTCCGTTTCATTTCCATCTGTGTGTTTCAGCCATCTGTTCAATATATATATATATACACTGAAGAAATCTGTAATTATTATTATTATTAATGATTAATTCATCGGGAACTAGAGGTACAAATACAACAATTAGGTCCTAATTGATATGAGTCTAACACGGTGAATCATTAGTTACCGGGTTGTCTGAGTTGAGCCCCGCTCTCATTTGAAATTCAGATTCTATTGTCTCCACACGGCTCTCAACATGGCGGCTAGCGGCTATCAGTGCTAATGGAGCTAACCATGTTACCAAAGGGGGGGGGGCTACGTTTCCACGACGACTCTGTTGGTCTGGATGGTGTTATCAGCTGTAACCTCTTAACCTTGTGTCTGTCTGTCTGTCTGTGTCTGTGTGTCTGTGTGTCTGTGTGTCTGTGTGTCTGTCTGTCTGTCTGTCTGTCTGTCTGTCTGTGTCTGTCTGTCTGTCTGTGTCTGTCTGTCTGTCTGTCTGTCTGTCTGTCTGTCTGTCTGTCTGTCTGTCTGTCTGTCTGTCTGTCTGTCTGTCTGTCTGTGTGTGTGTGTGTGTGTGTGTTCAGGTCCAACATTACTGCCCTTCTTAGACAGTTTCTGGTCATGTGACCTGTTGAACAGCAGTTTAAATGGAGACGATGAGGTCGTCTCAGCTTCGCTGGTTCAAACCATTAAATCTGAGGTCTCATCCCAACATGAGTGACCTCAGGATCTCACTGTCTGATGAGGGAGGTCAGAGGTCATGAGGAGGAGGAGGATGAAGAACTTGTTTTCACCTCAGCGAGACGGCTAAAAGCATTCTTCTTCTTTCTGAAGGAGACTCTTACAAACGCCGTTTACTTTGGGAACAGCATTAGTTGCTAAGTAACAGAACGTTATATGAGGACGTTATGAAAACCTGCCGACACACACACATACACACACACACACACACACACACACACACACACACACACGTCTAGTTTCTGACAAACCGATCATCAGGCATCACAAAAAGAACACTGGATTCATATCTTGTTATTAACAACAACAACAACAACAACAACACTCGCTCACCAGTCGCGACTGAGCGTGTGCAACACTTCTTCCATCATCCACTCCAGAAATAACTGAAGGAGTGAGATGTCTGGCTTCTTTCTCGTCTCTGTTGGTGTCGCACATGCTCAGTAGATCAGAAACGTCTAGTTAACGTTAGACATATTATAATTACTGTCTGCTGTTGAACTTGAAGCTTTCTGCTTCTGCAACGTTAGCTTTCTGCTTCTGCAACGTTAGCTTTCTGCTTCCGCAACGTTAGCTTTCTGCTTCCGCAACGTTAGCTTTCTGCTTCCACAACCTTAGCTTTCTGCTTCCACAACGTTAGCTTTCTGCTTCTGCAACGTTAGCTTTCTGCTTCCGCAACCTTAGCTTTCTGCTTCCGCAACGTTAGCTTTCTGCTTCTGCAACGTTAGCTTTCTGCTTCCGCAACGTTAGCTTCCTGCTTCCACAACGTTAGCTTTCTGCTTCCGCAACGTTAGCTTTCTGCTTCCGCAACGTTAGCTTTCTGCTTCCACAACCTTAGCTTTCTGCTTCCGCAACGTTAGCTTTCTGCTTCCACAACCTTAGCTTTCTGCTTCGGCAACGTTAGCTTCCTGCTTCCACAACGTTAGCTTTCTGCTTCCGCAACGTTAGCTTTCTGCTTCCGCAACCTTAGCTTTCTGCTTCCGCAACCTTAGCTTTCTGCTTCCGCAACGTTAGCTTTCTTTCTGCTTCCACAACGTTAGCTTTCTGCTTCCGCAACCTTAGCTTTCTGCTCCCACAACGTTAGCTTTCTGCTTCCACAACATTAGCTTTCTGCTTCCACAACGTTAGCTTTCTGCTTCCACAACCTTAGCTTTCTGCTTCCACAACGTTAGCTTTCTGCTTCCGCAACCTTAGCTTTCTGCTTCCGGAAACCTTAGCTTTCTGCTTCCGCAACGTTAGCTTTCTGCTTCCGCAACGTTAGCTTTCTGCTTCCACAACCTTAGCTTTCTGCTTCCGCAACGTTAGCTTTCTGCTTCCGCAACGTTAGCTTTCTGCTTCCGCAACGTTAGCTTTCTGCTTCCACAACGTTAGCTTTCTGCTTCCACAACCTTAGCTTTCTGCTTCCACAACGTTAGCTTTCTGCTTCCACAACCTTAGCTTTCTGCTTCCACAACGTTAGCTTTCTGCTTCCGCAACGTTAGCTTTCTTTCTGCTTCCACAACGTTAGCTTTCTGCTTCCACAACGTTAGCTTTCTTTCTGCTTCCACAACGTTAGCTTTCTGCTTCCACAACGTTAGCTTTCTGCTTCCACAACGTTAGCTTTCTGCTTCCACAATGTTAGCTTTCTGCTTCCACAATGTTAGCTTTCTGCTTCTGCAACCTTAGCTTTCTGCTTCCACAACGTTAGCTTTCTTTCTGCTTCCACAACGTTAGCTTTCTGCTTCCACAACGTTAGCTTTCTTTCTGCTTCCACAACGTTAGCTTTCTGCTTCCGCAACGTTAGCTTTCTGCTTCCACAACGTTAGCTTTCTACCTGAACGTCCTCTTCACGACCTCAGCAGGAGATAATCTCAGCGGTTAGATGGAGCGTGACTGCCGTCACAGGAATAAACTTTGTTTAGATGTTGCTGCTCATGCAGTCAGTGCAGCGCGGGTACACGGAGGGGTCAAAGGTCACCGGGGACCGCCTGACGAAGGTCATCGAATGTTTACGGTTTCATTTGGATCCTGAAACGTCCCGGGACAGAAAGAAGTGAACCCCGAGTCTGGAAACAGTTCATTATTTATATTGTCAAGAGTTCTCGCTCTGAAAGGATGTGAAGTGGCTTTTTGTAGCAACGTGAACAAATAGAAGTTCAGTTGTTGTATCTGAGCTCTGAAAGCAGCTGAAGCGTCGTGGAACGTTCCTGGTGTGAAGAAGCTCAACGTTTGGGTCCGCCAGTCAGAACCAGAAGAGCTAAACGTTTGTTTAAGCCAACATGGCCGCCGCCGTAGCGCTCGGCGTGTTTACGTGTTCGTGTCTCTGGTTTCCATCAGCTGATCCGTTTCACTCAGTCATGTGATCGACAGTCCTTCCTCTAATGGAATAACAGTTTGATGGACTGAAGTCTGTGTGGGCTGAGGCACACACACACACACACACACACACACAAACACACACTTACACACTTAATGGAGCAGTTTTTCCGCTGGTTGCCGTGGAGCCAGATAATTATCGCCCAATCACGTCCCTTCAGGCCGACAAGAAAACCCTCCGGAAAACTGCAGAATGTCATTTTTACAATTTAAAAACCAGATTCAACCAGTTAGTCTGGTTTAGAGGAGCCGGTTCTACCCGGTTCTACCTGATTCTTCCTGATTCTTTCTGTTTTTTCCTGTTTCTTCCTGTTTCTTTCTGTTTCTTCCTGTTTCTTCCATATTCTTCCATATTCTTCCTGTTTCTTCCATATTCTTCCTGTTTCTTCCCGGTTCTGTTTCTTCCTGTTTCTTCCTGATTCTTCCTGTTTCTTTCTGTTTCTTCCTGTTTCTTCCATATTCTTCCATATTCTTCCTGTTTCTTCCCGGTTCTGTTTCTTCCTGTTTCTTCCTGATTCTTCCTGTTTCTTTCTGTTTCTTCCTGTTTCTTCCATATTCTTCCATATTCTTCCTGTTTCTTCCCGGTTCTGTTTCTTCCGGTTTCTTCCTGTTTCTTCCTGTTTCTTCCTGTTTCTTCCATATTCTTCCATATTCTTCCTGTTTCTTCCCGGTTCTATTTCTTCCGGTTTCTTCCCGTATCTGTTTCTTCCGGTTTCTTCCCGATTCTTCCTGTTTCTACCCGGTTCTACCTGATTCTTCCGGTTTCTTCCAGTTTCTTCACAGTTCTTCCTGTTTCTTCCTGTTTCTTCCTGTTTCTTCCTGTTTCTACCGGTTTCTTTTTTGGTTCTTCCCGTTTCTTCCTGTTTCTTTTTGTTTGTTTCTGTTTCTTTCTGTTTCTTCCTGTTTCTTTTTGTTTGTTTCTGTTTCTGTTTCTTTCTGTTTCTTTTTGTTTGTTTCTGTTTCTGTTTCTTTCTGTTTCTTCCTGTTTCTTTTTGTTTCTTTTTGTTTCTTTCTGTTTCTGTTTCTTTCTGTTTCTTTTTGTTTCTTTCTGTTTCTGTTTCTTTCTGTTTCTTTCTGTTTCTTTCTGTTTCTTCCTGTTTCTTTTTGTTTCTTTTTGTTTCTTTCTGTTTCTGTTTGTTTCTGTTTCTTTTTGTTTGTTTCTGTTTCTTTCTGTTTCTTCCTGTTTCTTTTTGTTTCTTTTTGTTTCTTTCTGTTTCTGTTTCTTTCTGTTTCTTTCTGTTTCTTTCTGTTTCTTCCTGTTTCTTTTTGTTTCTTTTTGTTTCTTTCTGTTTCTGTTTCTTTCTGTTTCTTTTTGTTTGTTTCTGTTTCTTTCTGTTTCTTTTTGTTTGTTTCTGTTTCTTTCTGTTTCTTCCTGTTTCTTTTTGTTTCTTTCTGTTTTTGTTTCTTCCTGTTTCTTTTTGTTTCTTTCTGTTTCTTCCTGTTTCTTTTTGTTTGTTTCTGTTTCTGTTTCTTTCTGTTTCTTCCTGTTTCTTTTTGTTTCTTTTTGTTTCTTTCTGTTTCTTTTTGTTTGTTTCTGTTTCTTTCTGTTTCTTCCTGTTTCTTTTTGTTTCTTTCTGTTTCTGTTTCTTCCTGTTTCTTTTTGTTTGTTTCTGTTTCTGTTTCTTTCAGTTTCTTCCTGTTTCTTCCTGTTTCTTTCTGTTTGTTTCTGTTTCTGTTTCTTCCTGTTTCTTCCTGTTTCTTTCTGTTTCTTTCTGTTTCTTCCTGTTTCTTTTTGTTTCTTTCTGTTTCTGTTTCTTTCTGTTTCTTTTTGTTTCTTTCTGTTTCTGTTTCTTTTTGTTTCTACCCAATTCTTCCCGACTCTAACCGGCCATGTTTCTCTCTGTTGTGAACCCTCAGAGATGAAACATATCTTATGTTAGCAGTTAGCTTAAGTTACCATCTCGTTTCAACTCGTTTCATCTCGTTGATCGTTCTCCGTTCTGGTCGGTCGACGATATTCAAAAATGATTTTCAGCAGGAAACCTGAGTGATGTTTTCTCGATGTTGTGAAGATGTTTAAGTTTCTTCAATGTTTTGGAAACAAAGTTTATTTTTTTAATATTCATAAAACCGTTGTTATTCATTCATAAATGGGTTTCATTACATTCAGTCATAAGTTAACAACTCTTTGATTTATATTTATATAAAGAATATCAATACTTTACTAAATAATACTGAAGCAGCACAATGTTCACACACAGCAGGGTGATGGATGGTCCAGTGAAATCCTAGTGTGCAGTTAGAGAAACTCTATCTGTCTGCCCAGCTGTCTGTTGTCTACTCTGACACACACACACACACACACACACACACACACACACACACACACACACACACACACACACACTGGTCTCCCTTCAGCTCAGCAGTCTAATTAACTAATGTGCTGATCTTTCACTGCCTCTTTGTGATCACCAGAGTGTGTGTGTGTGTGTGTGTGTGTGTGTGTGTGTGTGTGTGTGTGTGTGTGTGACACAGGGTTACTTACTGTTTGTCTCTGTTCATTCAGAAACCAACGTTGAGTCTCTTCTTCTACTGTCTCATTAGCAGCAGACCTGAGGAAGTCTCTTCTTCTTCTTCTTCGTTGGTCTCAGGTGTTTGTTGTCAGGTGAAACAAACAAGCTTCATGGATTAGAGTTCCTGAGAGACAATACACACTTGAATTGTGCTCGTTTGTAACGCAAGAGTGTGTACAGAGTGTGTGTACAGAGTGTGTGTACAGAGTGTGTGTGTGTGTGTCCATGTCAGAAGATGAGCTCCGTTTGTTTCTCATATTCTTTATTGATTAACGCTGCTGCAGTCGAGGGTTCGATTCCCACCGGAGCGCCAATGTGCACAACGTCTACGGGAGGAGAGAACCCTCCGTGTGTGTGTGTGTGTGTGCGTGTGTGTGTATGTGTGTGTGTGTGTGTGTATAATCAGCTGTCATTCAAACGTAAAAGGAGTCGCGGCTGCCAGGATGAGAGTGAAGTTTCCATCCAGCTCAGTGCTGCTGGAGCTTTATGAGGGAAGCAGATCAATACGTCTAACACACACACACACACACACACACACACACACACACACACACTGCTCATCTCTAATGTCAGAGGAATCCTGTGTGTGTGTTAGAGAGCTTCTTGTAAACAATACAAGGTTTTAAAGCTCCTCATCAGACCGAATAAAGTCAGGATAACATTTTGGTTATAAAGTGTGACTATATGTGTTTTTAAATGTCCCCAACAGGCTCCTGTAGTCACATGAATGTCCCCAACAGGCTCCTGTAGTCACATGAATGTCCCCAACAGGCTCCTGTAGTCACATGAATGTCCCCAACAGTCTCCTGTAGTCACATGAATGTCCCCAACAGGCTCCTGTAGTCACATGAATGTCCCCAACAGGCTCCTGTAGTCACATGAATGTCCCCAACAGGCTCCTGTTGCTACATGAATGTCCCCAACAGGCTCCTGTAGCTACATGAATGTCCCCAACAGGCTCCTGTTGCTACATGAATGTCCCCAACAGGCTCCTGTAGCCACATGAATGTCCCCAACAGGCTCCTGTAGTCACATGAATGTCCCCAACAGGCTCCTGTAGCTACATGAATGTCCCCAACAGGCTCCTGTAGTCACATGAATGTCCCCAACAGGCTCCTGTAGCTACATGAATGTCCCCAACAGGCTCCTGTAGCTACATGAATGTCCCCAACAGGCTCCTGTAGCTACATGAATGTCCCCAACAGGCTCCTGTAGCTACATGAATGTCCCCAACAGGCTCCTGTAGTCACATGAATGTCCCCAACAGGCTCCTGTAGTCACATGAATGTCCCCAACAGGCTCCTGTAGTCACATGAATGTCCCCAACAGGCTCCTGTAGCTACATGAATGTCCCCAACAGGCTCCTGTAGTCACATGAATGTCCCCAACAGGCTCCTGTAGCCACATGAATGTCCCCAACAGGCTCCTGTAGTCACATGAATGTCCCCAACAGGCTCCTGTAGTCACATGAATGTCCCCAACAGGCTCCTGTAGCCACATGAATGTCCCCAACAGGCTCCTGTAGCTACATGAATGTCCCCAACAGGCTCCTGTAGCTACATGAATGTCCCCAACAGGCTCCTGTAGCTACATGAATGTCCCCAACAGGCTCCTGTAGTCACATGAATGTCCCCAACAGGCTCCTGTAGCCACATGAATGTCCCCAACAGGCTCCTGTAGTCACATGAATGTCCCCAACAGGCTCCTGTAGTCACATGAATGTCCCCAACAGGCTCCTGTAGCCACATGAATGTCCCCAACAGGCTCCTGTAGCTACATGAATGTCCCCAACAGGCTCCTGTAGCTACATGAATGTCCCCAACAGGCTCCTGTAGTCACATGAATGTCCCCAACAGGCTCCTGTAGTCACATGAATGTCCCCAACAGGCTCCTGTAGTCACATGTATGTCCCCAACAGGCTCCTGTAGCTACATGAATGTCCCCAACAGGCTCCTGTAGCTACATGAATGTCCCCAACAGGCTCCTGTAGTCACATGAATGTCCCCAACAGGCTCCTGTAGTCACATGAATGTCCCCAACAGGCTCCTGTAGTCACATGAATGTCCCCAACAGGCTCCTGTAGCTAACGTCGTGTCTGTCTCTCTCTCCACAGTCATGCCCCTTTGAAGCTGACTCTTCATCAGACCTGCAGCCAACTCTCCTCCTCCTCCTCCCCTCCTCTTTTCCTCCTCCATCCCTCCATCCTCTCCTCCTCCTCCCTCTGTCCACCATGTTCCCCTCTTCTTCTCCTCTCCTCCTCTCCCTCCTCCTCCTCTCCTCGTCCCTCCTCTCCGCCCCGGCTGCTCCTCCTCCCCCCTCCGTGGCGTCGGCCCGGGTGGTATACCGAGCCTTTGACTCCTCCCTCACGCACCTGACCGTCCACCGGCGGACAGGTGAGGTGTTCGTCGGCGCCGTGAACCGAGTGCTGAAGC
Organism: Cyclopterus lumpus; assembly: GCF_009769545.1. Taxonomy (NCBI): domain Eukaryota; kingdom Metazoa; phylum Chordata; class Actinopteri; order Perciformes; family Cyclopteridae; genus Cyclopterus; species Cyclopterus lumpus. The sequence goes on along the minus strand of NC_046972.1, from coordinate 25,122,749 downwards.
TGTCGGCCAATCTGACGGAGCTGAGGAGTCACATGACCGGACCGGTGGAGGACAACGCCAAGTGTTACCCTCCGCCCAGCGTCAGGGCCTGTGCTCACAGGTGCGTCTACACCTGTCTGTCTACACCTGTCTGTCTACACCTGTCTGTCTTTACCTGTCTGTCTACACCTGTCTGTCTACACCTGTCTGTCTACACCTGTCTGTCTACACCTGTCTATCTACACCTGTCTGTCTACACATGTCTGTCTACACCTGTCTATCTACACCTGTCTGTCTACACATGTCTGTCTACACCTGTCTATCTACACCTGTCTGTCTACACCTGTCTATCTACACCTGTCTGTCTACACATGTCTGTCTACACCTGTCTATCTACACCTGTCTATCTACACCTGTCTGTCTACACCTGTCTGTCTACACCTGTCTGTCTACACATGTCTATCTACACCTGTCTGTCTACACCTGTCTGTCTACACCTGTCTGTCTACACATGTCTATCTACACATGTCTGTCTACACCTGTCTATCTACACCTGTCTGTCTACACCTGTCTGTCTACACCTGTCTGTCTACACCTGTCTATCTACACCTGTCTGTCTACACCTGTCTGTCTACACCTGTCTGTCTACACCTGTCTGTCTACACATGTCTATCTACACCTGTCTATCTACACCTGTCTGTCTACACCTGTCTGTCTACACATGTCTATCTACACATGTCTGTCTACACCTGTCTATCTACACCTGTCTGTCTACACATGTCTGTCTACACATGTCTGTCTACACCTGTCTATCTACACCTGTCTGTCTACACCTGTCTGTCTACTCTTGTCTGTCTACACCTGTCTGTCTACACCTGTCTGTCTTCACCTGTCTGTCTACACCTGTCTGTCTACACCTGTCTGTCTTCACCTGTCTGTCTTTCCACCCGTCTTTCTGTTTCATCACACTGTGTTACTGTGTCCCTTCTAATCGTCTCACCTGTCTAACGTCCCACCTGTCTGTCTGTCTCTGCCCTCAGACTGGAGTCGTCGGATAACGTGAATAAGCTCTTACTGGTGGATTATACTGGGAACCGACTGGTGGCGTGCGGGTCCATCTGGCAGGGCGTCTGTCAGTTCCTACGACTGGAGGATCTCTTCAAACTGGGAGAGCCGCATCACCGCAAAGAGCACTACCTGTCTGGAGCCAGAGAGGCTGATGGGATGGCAGGTAAGCTGGGGGGGCGGAGTCAGATTCACCTGAACGGGGAGAACATTGAGACAAAGACTGTTTGATGGACATTTCGAAAAGGACTTTCAAACACTTTCCAACCAGCAGTTAGCAAAGTCGTTTTTATAGAATCATCCAGCTAATGCTAACCAATGCTAACGGTAAATGCAGCTGACTGTTTACTAGCTAACGAGCTAACGAGCTTGGGTTAATTCTGGGTTATCCAACATGTACACCTTCCAACAACATCTGTTGTATTTCTTGGTGGAGCTAAGCTAGCAGTTTTTCTCTGCTTCCAGCCTTTGTGCTAAGCTAGGCTAAACACTTCCTGTTACTTTGCTCCTCTTCCTCCTCTCCTCTTCCTCTCCTCTTCCTCTCCTCCTCTTCCTCTCCTCCTCCTCCTCCTCCTCCTCCTCCTCCTCCTCTCCAGGCGTGGTTGTCGGTGAGGACGACTGGACGGCCGACCCGAAGAGGAAGAAGCCCCTGAAGGGCGGCAGCCGGCTCTTCATCGGCGCCGCCATCGACGGGAAGTCGGAGTACTTCCCGACGATGTCCAGCAGGAAGCTGGTGGCGGACGAGGAGAGCGTGAACATGTTCTCGCTGGTCTACCAGGACGAGTTTGTGTCCTCGCAGATCAAGATCCCGTCGGACACGCTGTCCCTCTACCCGGCCTTCGACATCTACTACGTCTACGGCTTCTCCAGCCGCACTTACGTCTACTTCCTGACGCTGCAGCTGGACACGCAGCTCACGCAGATGGACGCCGGTGGGGAGAAGTTCTTCACCTCCAAGATCGTGAGGATGTGCTCCAACGACACGGAGTTCTACTCCTACGTGGAGTTCCCCCTGGGCTGCACCAAGGACGGCGTGGAGTACCGGCTCGTCCAGGCCGCCTACAAGCAGAAACCGGGGCGCCGCCTGGCCCACGCGCTCGGCCTGTCGGAGGACGACGACGTCCTGTTTGTTGTCTTCTCACAGGTGAGAGAGAGAGAGAGAGATTTTTACAAAAACTTTATTTCTACATAGAACAATACGAACATACAGACACACTACCTAACTACACCCAACAAACAAAACCCCTCAACACCCTTTTGTCCCTGAGAGGTGGTCCTGAGACCCCACTCAGTATGGAGTCGGGAGTTTCCTCTTCTTCCTCCTGCAGCATCTTCTTCTCAACCTCCTCCTCCTCCTGCAGCCTCTCCGTCCCGTCCTTCTCCTCCTCCTGCAGCCTCTCCGTCCCGTCCTTTTCCTCCTCCTGCAGCATCTCCGTCCTTCTCCTCTTCCTGCATCATCTCTCCTTTGTCCTCGGAGCAGGGCAGCCACCGTCGCCTCTGGAAATCTCTGCAGGACCTCCTCACCCTCCCTCAGCACTCTCTCCACATTCTGCTCTATCTTCCTCAGTCTGTAGCCCTCCTGCTTTGTAAAGCTTGTACCTGCTTCACCGGCCATGTGGTGCCTAATGGACCTAGCGAGCCTCAGCATGTCAGAGAAGTGGTTGTCTATCACCACCCTCTGGTTCTTGGTCCTGATAAGATACCCCCTTATCCTGCCCACACTGTACACTCCTGGCCTCTCCTCCTCCTCATCACAGGAGTCACCCTCAGCATCTGAGTAGGAGTCCTCCTCCAAACTGGCCTCAGACTCCTCCTCCCCTTTACCCGAAGCCCCCTTCTTAGCCTGCAGCTTTCCTCATCCTCCCTCCTCTTCCTCTTCAGACGGTGAGCCTGACTCTTCTCCTCGTCCTCCTCCATGCCAACCTCACCGTCTGCCAACTCGACCTCAGCCTCCTGCCCACGTTTATCCCTCCCTGCCCCCTCATCTTCCACCTGCTGGACCACCTCCCTCTTCTGCACCCCACACCCCCCCTCCGTGCTCCCCTCCCGCCCCCCACTTCCCACCTCCTGCCCCCCACTTCCCTCCTCTGTGCTCCCCTCCTGCACCCCACCCGCCTCCTCCCGGCCTCCCTCCTTGTCCCCTCCCTCCTCCTGTCCTCCCTCCTTGTCCCCTCCCGGCCTCCCTCCTTGTCCCCTCCGTCCTCCTGGCCTCCCTCCTTGTCCCCTCCGTCCTCCTGGCCTCCCTCCTTGTCCCCTCCCTCCTCCTGTCCTCCCTCCTTGTCCCCTCCCTCCTCCTGGCCTCCCTCCTTGTCCCCTCCCTCCTCCCTCCTTGTCCCCTCCGTCCTCCCGGCCTCCCTCCTTGTCCCCTCCGTCCTCCTGGCCTCCCTCCTTGTCCCCTCCCTCCTTGTCCCCTCCGTCCTCCCGGCCTCCCTCCTTGTCCCCTCCGTCCTCCCTCCTTGTCCCCTCCCTCCTTGTCCCCGGTGTCTCTCTCGGTCGGGTTCCCCTCGGCGCCGTCCTGTCCACCAGATGTCTTCTGAGGACAGGTCCTGCTCTGGTGTCCCTCCCTCCCACAACTAAAACACCTCATGTCGTCTGACGTTGTGAAACAGACATACACACACCCCTCCACTCTCACTCTGAATGAGGTGTTCAGGGCCCCGTTCCTGTCGTTGAGGACCATGACCAGCTGTCTCCGGTGAGACACCACGTGTCTCTGGAGCTGAGACCTGAACCCAGAGGACAGCTTCCTCACCTGGGAAGTAACCCTCCCGTACCTGGACAGTTCCCCCACCAACTCCTCGTCCTTCAGGAACGGAGGAACATTGGACACCGTCACTTTAACCGCCGGTGTGTCCAGAGGAGAGACGGGGACGTGCGTGTCGGACACCACGACTCCGCTCTCCACCACCGCGTCGGCCTTACTCACGCTGTCCAGGAAGACGACCACGGCTTTGTTCATCCGCACCGCGGACTTCACGCTGCCGTGGCCGACCAGCACCCCCACCGCGAGGCTGCAGTCCTCCACCGAGCACGGGGACCCGGGTACAAGTCGGATCCCGTGTCTCCTGGTTAAGTAGTGCAGCTCCATGCTAGTGGTTAGCACGGCGAGCAGCGCGCGCTACTCGGCTGCACACCGACACAAACACACAAACACACACACTACACCCGCCAACCCACACACACAACCCCGTGAAACCTACCCCCCGCTACCCGCTCTCATCCCCCACACTACCCGGTGAAAAAACAATATTCAGAAAAACGCTCTCAGCTCCGAACTCTCAGCACTCCTTCCACTCAGAGAGAGAGGTCATTCTGTTAAAACTCTCTGTGTCCGTTGTTATGACATCACTTCCTGTCCCTCGCCGTGTCCTCAGGGCCAGAAGAACCGGTCCAACCCCCCCAGGGAGACGGTCCTGTGCCTGTTCACGCTGAAGCACATCAACCTGGCCATGAGGAACCGGATCCAGACCTGTTACCGGGGGGAGGGGCGCCTGTCCTTACCCTGGCTCCTCAACAAGGAGCTGCCCTGCATCCACACGGTGGGTCTGTCTTCCTTCAGTGGGGTTTTAAGGTCGGGTGGTGTAGATGGTTTGTTATTCATATATATATATATATATATATATATATATATATATATATATATATATATATATATATATATATATATATATATATATTTGTGTGTACACGTGGAACTCAAAGAATCAGCTGACTTTTGTTTCAGTTTCCATGTTCTGTTGAGCTTCAACCCGCTAATGACAGGGTGTGTGTGTATGTTCAGAGCCTGCGAACGTTTACATCATTAGTAGTTATAGTTATATATAAATATAGGTATGACTGTATATAGTTATATGACGTCATTGCTCTCGTTGACTAAACCCATCTCCTCTTCTTCCTCCTTCTCCTTCTCCTCCTTCTTCCTCTTCCTCTTCCTTCTCCTCTTCCTCCTCATCCCCCTCCTCCTCTTCATCCCCCCTCCTCCTCTTCCTCCTCTTCTTCTTCCTCTTCCTCCTCCTCTTCATGCCCCTCCTCCTCTTCCTCCTCATCCCCCTCCTGCTCCTCATCCCCCTCTTCTTCTTCCTCCTCCTCCTCCTCCTCCTCATCCCCCTCTTCTTCCTCCTCCTCCTCTTCCTCCTCATCCCCCTCCTCCTCTTCATCCCCCCCTCCTCCTCTTCCTCTTCTTCTTCCTCTTCCTCCTCCTCTTCATGCCCCTCCTCCTCTTCCTCCTCATCCCCCTCTTCTTCTTCCTCCTCATCCCCCTCCTCCTCCTCATCCCCCTCTTCTTCTTCCTCCTCATCCCCCTCCTCCTCCTCATCCCCCTCTTCTTCTTCCTCCTCCTCCTCCTCCTCCTCCTCATCCCCCTCTTCTTCTTCCTCCTCATCCCCCTCTTCTTCCTCCTCCTCCTCCTCCTCATCCCCCTCTTCTTCCTCCTCCTCCACAGCCGAAGCAGATTGGAGATGACTTCTGTGGCCAGGTGCTGAACCAGCCTCTGGGGGGCCTGCGGGTCATCGAGGGGAACCCGCTGTACGAGGACCGGACGGAGGGCATGGGCGCCGTGGCCGCCTACACCTACGGCGAGCACACCGTGGTGTTCGTGGGCACGCGCAGCGGCCAGCTGAAGAAGGTAGGCGGAACACGGCGGTTCGATTCCCTATGAGCGATGTTTGTGGGTTGTTGCTGCCGGGTGGTTTTAAAAATGGCTTCCTGGTGTTTCTGGTCACGGAGCTTCTTCCTGAGCTTTGCTGTTTTCCTGCTTCCTGTCGGACATCTTGTTTGTCTGGAAGCTTTGTCCTGCTTTGGGTTCTGTTTCTGTGAGCAAAGGTCACATGACATGTTGACAGAACTCCATGAACCAATCAGGGTTCAGCCTCTCCTGAACCTGTGAGGGGTTAAGGGGTTAGAGAGAATGCAGCTTTAACACATGAAGCATAGACTTCTATACAACCAGAGGAGTCGCCCCCTGGTGGTCAGTAGAGAGAATGCAGCTTTAACACATGAAGCATAGACTTCTATACAACCAGGAGTCGCCCCCTGGTGGTCAGGAGAGAGAATGCAGCTTTAACACATGAAGCATCAACTTCTATACAACCAGAGGAGTCGCCCCCTGGTGGTCAGGAGAGAGAATGCAGCTTTAACACATGAAGCATAGACTTCTATACAACCAGAGGAGTCGCCCCCTGGTGGTCAGGAGAGAGAATGCAGCTATAACACATGAAACATAGACTTCTATACAACCAGAGGAGTCGTCCCCTGGTGGTCAGGAGAGAGAATGCAGCTATAACACATGAAGCATAGACTTCTATACAACCAGAGGAGTCGCCCCCTGGTGGTCAGGAGAGAGAATGCAGCTATAACACATGAAACATAGACTTCTATACAACCAGAGGTTCTGATGTGGATCTTTAGAGGTGCTGCTAGGTGGTTCTAGGACAGACGTAAAAGTCTTCAACACTGAAGTTGTTTTAGTGCCTTGCTCTGGGTTTCTCTGGGAGTTGAACCCCCTCCCCCCCCTCTGCAGCGAGAGGAGAACCATAACTCAGACTGGAGACGTGGACCCTCCAGAGACGCTAGAGTCCTGATTCATTTTACGAGACTCTGATAGAAACAACAACAAGCTGTAACTCAAACCCCCTGTTGACTTTATCGCTCTCTCTCCCTCTCTCTCTCTCTCTCTCCCCCTCTCTCTCTCTCTCTCTCTCTCTCTCTCCCTCTCTGTCTCTCTCTCTCTCTCTCTCTCTCTCCCTCTCTCCCCCTCTCTGTCTCTCTCCCCCTCTCTCCCCCTCTCTGTCTCTCTCCCCCTCTCTGTCTGTCTCTCTCTCTCTCCCTCTCTCTCTCTCCCCCTCTCTCTCTCTCTCCCTCTCTGTCTCTCTCTGTCTCTATCTCTCCCTCTCTGTCTCTCTCTCCCCCTCTCTCTCTCTCTCTCTCTCCCTCTCTGTCTCTCTCTGTCTCTATCTCTCCCCCTCTATCTCTCCCTCCTCCCTCTCTCTCTCTCCCTCCCTCTCTCTCTCTCTCTCTCTCTCTCCCTCCCCCTCTCTCTCTCTCTCTCTGAGCGTGAGGTCGGAGGTTGGGAGCAGAGAGCGTCATGTTCGTAGTTGACGGTGTTTTTTCCCGTGTGTCTCGTGAGTGTAGATCAGTGTATGTGTCGGTGTCGAGTGGGGTACTGTGTGCACGAGGGGGGTTTGGTGGCGGGCTAGCGACGTGCTAACGGCGGGCTAGCGGCGTGCTAACGGCGTGCTAGCGGCGTGCTAACGGCGTGCTAGCGACGTGCTAACGGCGGGCTAGCGGCGTGCTAACGGCGTGCTAGCGGCGTGCTAACGGCGTGCTAGCGACGTGCTAACGGCGGGCTAGTGACGTGCTAACGTCGGGCTAGCGACGTTCAAGCGGCGGGCTAGCGACGTGCTAACGGCGGGCTAGCGTCGTTCAAGCGGCGGGCTAGCGACGTGCTAACGGCGGGCTAGCGTCGGACTAGCGGGGTGCTAACGCCGAGATGGACTTGAGCTGGCTCACACGCAGGCACGGGATTCGGCTTATGCCGGTGTTCTCGTGCTCGGTGGAGGACTGCAGCCTGGCGGTGGGGGAGGTGGTGGGCTACAGCAGCGTGAAGTCCGCTGCCCGGATGAACAAGGCCGTGGTCATCTTCTTGGACAGCATCATTAAAGTCAACACGGTGGTGGAGAGCGGGGTCGTGGTGTTCGACACGTCCCCGTCTCTCCCCTGGTCACGGCGGCGGTGACGAACGTGCCGCCGTGCGTGAGGGATGAGGTTCTGGTGGGGGAGCTGTCGAAGCACGGGAGGGTCCAGAGGTGAGTGGAGAGGCTTGTGTTGTGGAGGAGGAGATGGAGTACGAGACGGACTCCGACTGTGTCTCTGTCGCCGAGTCCCAGGGTTACACTGGAGATCTGTACAAGGAAGAAAGATAAAAGTTCCAAAAGGATGAAAATACTTAAGTGAGTCTGTCATGGATGTGCTGCACTTAATACTTCTGTTACTGTTGGCTGTCTACATCACGTTTCTTTTTCATATTTCAATGCACAAGGTGAGGGTTGGGTCTTTAAACATTAATGGTGGGAGGGACCGAGAGAGGAGAGCGGTCACTGCAGAGATGATTAAACAGAAAGGACTAGACATCGTTTTCCTGCAGGAAACACACAGTGACCCACATAATGAGGTGGACTGGGGCTTGTGGTGGAGGGGCCAGTATGTCCTGTCTCATGGGACCAACCTGTCTGCAGGTGTAGCTGTTCTGTTTGCACCTGGGCTGGATGTTAACATCATCACCTCAGGAATGAATCTGGGTTCCTTTAAACGTTCCTCAAACATCCAGAGAACTAAGTTCTGTTCTCGGTTCTAGAAGAACCGGAGCCGAGAGGAGCTAACGACGCTAACGGACTCAGACAAGAGGTTCAGCTTCTAGAAAGATGAGGGCAGTTCGTAATGGGCCTGTAACGGGTGGTTTAAGGTGGTATTTTATCAGATTTCAGACTGATTTAAGGTGGTATTTGTTATAATTTTAGATTGGTTTAAGGTGGTATATTGTTCAGATGCTGGACTGGATTAAGGTGGACTGATCCTCCATCAGTGGGACATATTCATCCGGTTACGGTGATTGTTTCAACTTTAATGCTGTTAACACGGCGTTTTTACAGCATGAAGCGTGTTTAGGTTTGAGAAGCTGCGACCTTTGACCTCTGCTCCCAGGACGCAGACAGGAAGAGATGGTTTTTGGTGAAACTGAAGATGAAAATAATTAGTAGTAGCAGTATATTATGTGTTGTAGTAGTAGTAGTAGTATATTATTAGTAGTAGTATATTAGTAGTTATATTAGTAGTAGTCGTATCGTGTTATCAGCTGATTGGGTTGAAAGAGGATGATGTCATCAGCATGTTAGGAGAACGAGGCGACAGGAAGCTGGAGGGGGGCGTCCCAGGAGAGTGTGTGTGTGTGTGTGTGAGAGTGTGTGTGTGTGTGTGTGTGTGTCTCTCTCTCTCTGTGTGTCAGCAGCTTTCTGATCTGAGCCCAAAACAAACAGGCTTGAGGGCAGAGAGGAGACACGCTGCACTGACCTCACCTCCCAACACACACACACTGGAGTCAGCCGTCCAATCAGAGCACTTTGTCTGGTCCCTCGTTTCTTCAGGTCTGACCTGGTCCCTGCAGGACCCTGTTCTATTAAGGTTCCCGGTCCTCAACTGGAACCGGGTCTTGGTTCCCGTCCTACGTAGGAACGTTCCTGACGGACGTAGGATGGGAACCAAGACCCGGTTCCAGTTGAGGACCGGGCGGAACGTTCAGGAGGAACATTGAGGAAGGACATTGAGGAGGAACGTTCAGGAGGGACATTGAGGAAGAACATTCAGGAGGGACATTGAGGAGGAACGTTCAGGATGGACATTGAGGAAGAACATTGAGGAGGAACATTCAGGAGGGACATTGAGGAGGAACATTCAGGAGGGACATTGAGGAAGAACATTGAGGAGGAACATTCAGGAGGGACATTGAGGAAGAACATTGAGGAGGGACATTGAGGAAGAACATTGAGGAGGAACATTCAGGAAGAACATTGAGGAGGGACATTGAGGAACAACATTGAGGAGGAACATTCAGGAGGGACATTGAGGAAGAACATTGAGGAGGGACATTGAGGAAGAACATTGAGGAGGAACATTGAGGAGGAACGTTCAGGAAGGACATTGAGGAGGAACGTTCAGGAGGGACATTCAGGAAGAACATTGAGGAGGAACATTGAGGAGGAACGTTCAGGAAGGACATTGAGGAGGAACGTTCAGGAGGGACATTCAGGAAGAACATTGAGGAGGAACATTGAGGAGGAACATTGAGGAGGAACGTTCAGGAAGGACATTGAGGAGGAACGTTCAGGAGGGACATTCAGGAGGAACATTGAGGAGGAACGTTCATTGTGTCTTTAAATGGAGAAATCTTGAGATCTTCTTCCACGGGCTTCACGCCGTCTGAACCGACCAATCACAGCTCTTGCTGCCTCTGCGTGGTTCAAATCATGAAATATTGTCGTTCCTTTGAATATTTTCCATATATTCAACAGAAGAACTCCTCCTCTTCCTCCTCTTCCTCCTCCCCATTATCACAAAGTGAATTAGTGGAGATGAGTCAGCCAATCAGCTGTGGCATTCAGAGGGAACGGAGTCATTATTGGCTAATGAGACGTCGGGGAATTCAACAGTAATGTCTGTTTGTAACTGAGCCGCCTGCACCTGCTGCTCCTCCTTCTTCCTCTTCCTCCTCCTTCTTCCTCTTCCTCCTTCTTCTTCTTCCTCCTCCTTCTTCCTTCCTCTTCTTCTTCCTCCTCTTCTTCCTTCTTCCTCTTCTTCTTCCTCTCTCTCTCTCTCCTCTTCTTCTTCCTCCTCTCTCTCTCTCCTCTTGCCTCCGGTGGCGACCGGGGAAATGCATCTGCAGGATGATGATTGTGTTCCTCTGTTGACGAACAGCTGATCGCTGCTTGTTGTGATGACGCCGGCTGCACCTGCGTCTCACCTGCAGGAAACGTTTCCTCCATGGAATCATGATCCGAACCCACGAAACCACGAAAGGAGACGTTTGCTTGAAAGAAATCACCAAAATTACAGCACAGAGAGACACACACAGACACACACAGAAACACACACAGAAACACACAGAGACACACACAGAAACACACAGAGACACACACAGAAACACACAGAGACACACACAGAAACACACAGAGAGACACACACAGACACACACAGACACACACAGAAACACACACAGAAACACACAGAGACACACACAGAAACACACAGAGACACACACAGAAACACACAGAGACACACACAGAAACACACAGAGAGACACACACAGACACACACAGAGACACACACAGAGACACTCAGACACTCAGACACACAGAGAGAGACACACAGACACACACAGAAACACACACAGAGACACTCAGAGAGACACACAGACACACACAGAGACACACACAGAAACACACAGAGACACACACAGAAACACACAGAGAGACACACACAGACACACACAGAGACACACACAGAGACACACAGAGACACACAGAGAGAGACACACAGACACACACAGAAACACACACAGAAACACACAGAGAGACACACACAGACACACACAGAGACACACACAGAGACACACAGAGACACTCAGACACACAGAGAGAGACACACAGACACACACAGAAACACACACAGACACACACAGAGACACTCAGAGAGACACACACAGACACACACAGAGACACACACAGAGACACACACAGAGACACACACAGACACACACACAGACACACACAGAAACACACACAGGGAGACACACACAGAAACACACACAGAGACACACACAGACACACACAGGGAGACACACAGGGAGACACACAGAGAGACACACACAAATTAGCCAATAAGCAGTGATGTTTCATGGTCGGATATTAATTGAGGTAGATTGGTGTGTGATTGGAGGAGGAAGCATCACACCTGGGCTCTCACACACACACACACACACACACACACACATACACACACACACACACACACATGCCAATACATAAACATTCACACACATTAAGGACCAGCTGGTGTTTCTGTTTAAATTGGCTGTAAATTAGATTAGAGACGACGTGAGAGATGTTGCTCCTTCTCTAGTTGTGTTGCTCCTTCTCTAGTTGTGTTGCTCCTTCTCTAGTTGTGTTGCTCCTTCTCTAGTTGTGTTGCTCCTCTAGTTGTGTTGCTCCTTCTCTAGTTGTGTTGCTACTTCTCTAGTTGTGTTGCTCCTTCTCTAGTTGTGTTGCTCCTTCTCTAGTTGTGTTGCTCCTTCTCTAGTTGTGTTGCTCCTCTAGTTGTGTTGCTCCTTCTCTAGTTGTGTTGCTCTTTCTCTAGTTGTGTTGCTCCTTCTCTAGTTGTGTTGCTCCTTCTCTAGTTGTGTTGCTCCTTCTCTAGTTGTGTTGCTCCTTCTCTAGTTGTGTTGCTCCTTCTCTAGTTGTGTTGCTCCTTCTCTAGTTGTGTTGCTCCTTCTCTAGTTGTGTTGCTCCTCTAGTTGTGTTGCTCCTTCTCTAGTTGTGTTGCTCTTTCTCTAGTTGTGTTGCTCCTTCTCTAGTTGTGTTGCTCCTCTAGTTGTGTTGCTCCTTCTCTAGTTGTGTTGCTCCTCTAGTTGTGTTGCTCCTTCTCTAGTTGTGTTGCTCCTTCTCTAGTTGTGTTGCTCCTCTAGTTGTGTTGCTCCTTCTCTAGTTGTGTTGCTCCTCTAGTTGTGTTGCTCCTTCTCTAGTTGTGTTGCTCCTTCTCTAGTTGTGTTGCTCCTTCTCTAGTTGTGTTGTGTTGCTCCTTCTCTAGTTGTGTTGCTCCTCTAGTTGTGTTGCTCCTCTAGTTGTGTTGCTCCTCTAGTTGTGTTGCTCCTTCTCTAGTTGTGTTGCTCCTTCTCTAGTTGTGTTGCTCCTTCTCTAGTTGTGTTGCTCCTTCTCTAGTTGTGTTGCTCCTCTAGTTGTGTTGCTCCTTCTCTAGTTGTGTTGCTCCTTCTCTAGTTGTGTTGCTCCTTCTCTAGTTGTGTTGCTCCTCTAGTTGTGTTGCTCCTTCTCTAGTTGTGTTGCTCCTCTAGTTGTGTTGCTCCTTCTCTAGTTGTGTTGCTCCTTCTCTAGTTGTGTTGCTCCTTCTCTAGTTGTGTTGTGTTGCTCCTTCTCTAGTTGTGTTGCTCCTCTAGTTGTGTTGCTCCTCTAGTTGTGTTGCTCCTCTAGTTGTGTTGCTCCTTCTCTAGTTGTGTTGCTCCTTCTCTAGTTGTGTTGCTCCTTCTCTAGTTGTGTTGCTCCTTCTCTAGTTGTGTTGCTCCTCTAGTTGTGTTGCTCCTTCTCTAGTTGTGTTGCTCCTTCTCTAGTTGTGTTGCTCCTTCTCTAGTTGTGTTGCTCCTCTAGTTGTGTTGCTCCTTCTCTAGTTGTGTTGCTCCTCTAGTTGTGTTGCTGCACACACACTCTAAAGCCTGGATGTAGATTTATGTGACCGCCTGGACGACTGCTGTCAGGGGCCAACGCGTGTGTGTGTGTGTGTGTGTCTGTGTGTGTGTGTGTGTGTGTCTGTGTCTGTGTGTGCGTGTGTGTGTGTCTATGCATTTATTGGTTTCTGTATTTGTTTGTGTGTAATATGATTTTGTTTCCATGAAGGTGTAATTCAACTATTATATTTATATATTTATATATATATATATATATATTTATATATATATATATATATATATATATATATATATATATATATATATATATATATATATATATATAGTGTGTGTGTGTGAGAGTGTTTCCAGATGTGAGTTTAAAACAGATGTGGGATCAGCTCCTGTGCAAACCGACTGTATATAATTATTATATAACTTCTGTCATTAGAATCTTTCCACTCGTGTAGTTTTGCTTGAATATAATTCATAAAATTAATTAACATGTAGAGTTTAGACCAGGAAGTATGAAGATTAACACCTAACTAGTAGTTTAGTAGTTTAAACCTAACTGAGTCATTCTGTAAATTAGAAATATTTGATGAATTTTTGAAATAAATAAACTGTTCTCCAACTGACCGACACACACACACACACACAACACAAAACAAAACACACACACACACACACACACACACACACACACACACACACACACTAGTCAAACTGTGTGTGCGCAGCACTCACCTTGAGAAATGACTTCATCTCTTTGTCTCATTGACCGTGTTTTACAGCGAGGACAATAAAGTTTGTCCCAAAGGACACGTTTCAGCCTGACGCACACACACACACACAGACACACACACACACACACACACACACAATCACACACGCACACAGACACACTAGTAAAACTGTGTGTGGTCTAAATGAAAATTGAGCGAGTCTGTCGGCTTCCTCTCTTTTATGGATCGTCTACAAAATATTCTATAAAGTGTCTGTGTGTGTGTCTGTGTGTGTCTGTCTGTGTGTGTGTGTGTCTGTCTGTGTGTGTGTGTGTGTGTGTGTCTGTGTGTGTGTGTGTGTCTGTGTCTGTGTGTGTGTCTGTGTCTGTGTGTGTGTCTGTCTGTGTGTGTGTGTGTCTGTCTGTGTGTGTGTGTGTGTGTCTGTCTGTGTGTGTGTGTGTGTGTGTGTCTGTGTGTGTGTGTGTGTCTGTGTCTGTGTGTGTGTCTCTGTGTGTGTGTGTGTCTGTGTGTGTGTGTGTCTGTGTGTGTGTCTGTGTGTGTGTGTGTGGGGCCACACCCTGTCTAAATCAGAATATGGTTAGACTTCTGAAAAACCACATTTGTACTGTAAGTGATATTTTTGAAGTCCTCTGATTGGTAGGAGAGGAGGAGGGAGGAGAGAAGGAGAGGTGGAGAGAAGGAGAGGAGGGAAGGAGAGAATAGGAGAGGAGGAGGCAGGAGAGGAGGAGGAGGAGGGAAGGAGAGGAGGAGAGGAGAGGAGGGAAGGGAAGGAGAGGAGGAGAGGAGAGGAGAGGAGGAGGGAAGGAGAGGAGGAGGCAGGAGAGAAGGAGAGGAGGGGGAAGGAGAGAGGAGAGAAGGAGAGGAGGGAAGGAGAGAATAGGAGAGGAGGAGGCAGGAGAGGAGGAGGGAAGGAGAGGAGGAGGAGGGGAGAGGAGAGGAGAGGAGGGAAGGAGAGGAGAGGAGAGGAGGGGGAAAGAGAGGAGAGGAGGAGGGAAGGAGAGAAGAGGAGAAGGGAGGAGGGAATAGGAGAGGAGGAGGCAGGAGAGGAGGAGGAGGGAAGGAGAGGAGGAGGCAGGAGAGAAGGAGAGGAGGGGGAAGGAGAGGAGGAGGCAGGAGAGGAGGAGGAGGGAATAGGAGAGGAGGAGGCAGGAGAGAAGGAGAGGAGGGGGAAGGAGAGGAGGAGGGAAGGGAAGGAGAGGAGAGGATAATGGGGGAGAAAGTGTTGTTGCTTTAATCCACTGAGCACCTGAAACTGGGTCAGTGTGTGTGTGTGTGTGTGTCTGTCTCTGTGTCTGTGTGTGTGTCTGTGTGTGTGTGTCTCTGTGTGTGTGTGTGTGTGTCTCTGTGTGTGTGTGTCTCTGTGTGTGTGTGTGTGTGTGTGACAGCTCTTTGTTTCTGACCCTCTGAGGGTTTCCTGTTCCCAGGAGTTCCCCAGACGATGGCGACGATAAGGTCCAGTGTTCCCAGTAAACACCAGTTCAGGGACGGTGGGAACATCCGAGTGTCGTGAGAGGCTTTTATTGTGAAAAGCCCGTCTTAAATGAGACTGAAAGAGTTCATTCCCGTTATTTTACTTTAACCTCCGTTCAATGTGATGGAGCTCAAACATACGGAGCAGCACTTGAACGCACCACAGCAGCTGTTCACTCTGCTCACAAGGAAACGATCAAATGATCAGATTCAGATTGAAATAACCCGCGTGTGCCTTTTATTTTTAGTCTGGAGCCGTTCCAACACGGCGTTCAGCTCGTTAATTAACGTGTGTGTGTGTGTGTGTGTGTGCGTGTGTGTGTGTGTGTGTCGTTGCCTCGTGTTTCATCACACCGATTATCTCCTCCAGATATTAATTATGTCCTCTCGCGTCTCACCTGGTTCGGTCCTCACAAGCTCAGAATCCGATCTTCAATTAAAGTGACAGTCGCTGAAAAAGGGAAATCAATAATTGAACGACTATTGAAGGCTAATAATGTTTATTAACTCGTGAAGTCGGAGAGGCGCTAACGAACTCCACGATGAAGACCGTCTCCACGGTTTCAGAACGCAGACGGTGAATCTGATCTGAGATCAGGCTGGACAGTCAATCACAGATCAATATCTACAATCATGTCCACTGTCAGTCAGCTGATCCCAGATCAGTCAAGACACTTTGAACTAAAACCGTCTTTTCAAAATAAAATCTGTCTTCACAGGAAACTACTCAGTTAGGTTTAAATAACTAAACTACTCGGTTAGGTTTAAATAACTAAACTACTCGGTTAGGTTTAAATAACTAAACTACTCGGTTAGGTTTAAATAACTAAACTACTCAGTTAGGTTTAAATAACTAAACTACTCGGTTAGGTTTAAATAACTAAACTACTCGGTTAGGTTTAAATAACTAAACTACTCGGTTAGGTTTAAATAACTAAACTACTCGGTTAGGTTTAAATAACTAAACTACTCAGTTAGGTTTAAATAACTAAACTACTCGGTTAGGTTTAAATAACTAAACTACTCAGTTAGGTTTAAATAACTAAACTACTCAGTTAGGTTTAAATAACTAAACTACTCAGTTAGGTTTAAACTACTAAACTGAGTAAACTAAACTGAAGTGGACAGAGATCACACACACACACACACACACGGAACACACACACACACGGTCAGGCTGTGTGGACAGCAGCAAACACTTTGTCCATGTGAGCAAGCAGACGATTACTGCTGAGCAAATACAGACTGTCAGCTGGCCCAGACTGCACACACACACGCACACACACACACATGGAACACACACACGCGCACACACACGCGCGCGCACACACACACACACATGGAACACACACACACAGTGATAGATGTATGGACAGATATTCACAGCAGCAGGTGGAGAGTAACGAGCTGACTGCAGCTGGAGGTTCACTCAGCTTACAGCAGTACACATAGTACACTACACAGTACACATAGTACACCACACAGTACACATAGTACACCACACAGTACACATAGTACACCACACAGTACACATAGTACACCACACAGTACACATAGTACACCACACAGTACACATAGTACACCACATAGTACACCACACAGTACACATAGTACACCACACAGTACACATAGTACACCACACAGTACACATAGTACACTACATAGTACACCACATAGTACACCATACAGTACACATAGTACACCACATAGTACACCATACAGTACACATAGTACACCACACAGTACACATAGTACACCACACAGTACACATAGTACACCACACAGTACACATAGTACACCACACAGTACACATAGTACACTACACAGTACACATAGTACACCACATAGTACACCACACAGTACACATAGTACAGTACACATAGTACACCACACAGTACACATAGTACACCACACAGTACACATAGTACACCACACAGTACACATAGTACACTACACAGTACACATAGTACACCACACAGTACACATAGTACACTACACAGTACACATAGTACACCACACAGTACACATAGTACACCACACAGTACACATAGTACACCACACAGTACACCACACAGTACACATAGTACACCACACAGTACACATAGTACACCACACAGTACACCATACAGTACACATAGTACACCACATAGTACACCACACAGTACACATAGTACACTACACAGTACACATAGTACACCACACAGTACACCATACAGTACACATAGTACACCACATAGTACACCACACAGTACACATAGTACACTACACAGTACACATAGTACACTACACAGTACACATAGTACACCACATAGTACACACAGTACACCACACAGTACACAGTACACCACACAGTACACATAGTACACCACACAGTACACATAGTACACCATACAGTACACATAGTACACCACACAGTACACATAGTACACCACACAGTACACCACACAGTACACATAGTACACCACATAGTACACCACACAGTACACATAGTACACCACACAGTACACATAGTACACCACATAGTACACCATACAGTACACATAGTACACCATACAGTACACATAGTACACCACATAGTACACCATACAGTACACATAGTACACCATACAGTACACATAGTACACCACACAGTACACATAGTACACCACACAGTACACATAGTACACCACATAGTACACCATACAGTACACATAGTACACCACACAGTACACCACATAGTACACCACACAGTACACATAGTACACCACACAGTACACATAGTACACCACATAGTACACATAGTACACCATACAGTACACATAGTACACCACACAGTACACATAGTACACCACACAGTACACATAGTACACCACATAGTACACCACACAGTACACATAGTACACCACACAGTACACATAGTACACCACACAGTACACCACATAGTACACCACACAGTACACATAGTACACCACATAGTACACCACACAGTACACATAGTACACCATACAGTACACATAGTACACCACACAGTACACATAGTACACCACACAGTACACATAGTACACCATAGTACACCACACAGTACACATAGTACACCACACAGTACACATAGTACACCATACAGTACACATAGTACACCACACAGTACACATAGTACACCATACAGTACACATAGTACACCACACAGTACACATAGTACACCACATAGTACACCACACAGTACACATAGTACACCACACAGTACACATAGTACACCACACAGTACACCACACAGTACACATAGTACACCACACAGTACACATAGTACACCACATAGTACACCACACAGTACACATAGTACACCACACAGTACACATAGTACACCATAGTACACCACACAGTACACATAGTACACCACACAGTAGACATAGTACACCACACAGTACACATAGTACAGTACACATAGTACACCACACAGTACACATAGTACACCACATAGTACACCACACAGTACACATAGTACACCACATAGTACACCACACAGTACACATAGTACACCACACAGTACACATAGTACACCACATAGTACACCACACAGTACACATAGTACACCACACAGTACACATAGTACACCACATAGTACACCACACAGTACACATAGTACACCACACAGTACACATAGTACACCACACAGTGCACACCGTACTTTGTATGAAGTAGTACTAGAAGTAATATTCAGTCTTGGCTATGGCACAAATATAAACACAGTTTAAATACACGGCTCACGATATAAAAACATAGGTGTAAATAAATAATCACACAATAAATATTCTGTTTATAAAAAAGTACATGAACCCTGTACTGCAGTACTTTATACACTTTATATATACATAATATACATTATGTATTCAAATACAGGACTCCTGTATACAATACAACTGGTTGTATTAGTACTACTGGTTGTAGTAGTACAGTACTACTGGTTGTAGTAGTACAGCAGTACTAGGTTGTAGTACTGGTTGTAGTAGTACACCAGTACTAGGTTGTAGTACTGGTTGTAGTAGTACAGCAGTACTAGGTTGTAGTACTAGGTTGTAGTAGTACAGCAGTACTAGGTTGTAGTACTAGGTTGTAGTAGTACAGCAGTACTAGGTTGTAGTACTG
>NC_046972.1:25093426-25098426 GCF_009769545.1 Cyclopterus lumpus | reverse complement strand
CTGATCAGCCGATGGATCAATAAGCTGCAGGGTGTCGATCAGAGAGGCAGCAGCTGCACGCGGATCAATACGCTTATTGATCAGACGGAGGAGATGTGTTCAGATATCAGGATAATAATCAATAGAAGGTTTGTTTCCTGTCACAGTGGTCTTGATTTTCAAAATAAAAGATGTTAAACAATGTTTTATGACTTAAATCAATATTTGATCCAAACAATATCAAAACAATATAATCTACGTGTTTTAAGAAATAAATATATTATAAATATTAAACTATTCACATTATTACATCCTCTACATATTTATATAAATATATATATAAATATTGATATATATAAATAAATATATACATATATATATAAATATATTTGATAAAGTCTTCACATTTGGAGACGTAGAAGAACAGCTGGAGGGTTCAGTTTGTTATCGTCACCTGATCCAGTTAATGAAAGTCTGTGTGTGTCTGTCAACACACACACAATACAACACGGTGTGTGTGGGGGTGAGAGGTTAAAGGTCTGTGTGTGTGTGTGTGTGTGTGTGCGTGTGTGTGTGTGTGTGTGCGTGTGTGCGTGTGTCCTCAGGCTTTGGGCAGAACAAAGCAAGTGTTGACGGTTTGAATCCCGGCCGGAGGTCAGAGGTCACTTCCTCTATCACTCTGTCACTCTCTCCTTCTAAGTCTACTTCTTCTCCTTTTTCCTTCTCTCTCTCTACATATATATATAGCTAGCTTAGCTTAGCTTAGCACTGGAAGCGGAGGGGAACTGTTAGCATCATAACGCAGCTCTGCTTCGTTGTTTCTCCTTTTTGTTTGTTTCCTGTTTGAATAAAAATTATAAAATAAAATGAAGCTTTTTTTTACTGAAAGTTTTCACGTTTCAGTAAAACTGACGGATTAAAACTTTAAAGACGTTTTTATGGCTCTGAGTTCTGTGTGAATTCAGTGTCTGCTGCAGTGCCCTACTTTACGCCTCCTCCCTGTGTGTGTGTGTGTGTGTGTGTGTGTCTCTCCGTGAAACAGGATTGTGTAACTGTGGGTTCTGTTGTGAGTCAGACCTGCTGCCTCATCTGTGTGTGTGTGTGTGTGTGTGTGTGTGTGTGTGTGTGTGTGTGTGTGTGTGTGTGGCTCCTCAGCTCTAATTAAGCTCTGCTGCTTAACGAGCAGACAGCTAATTAACACACAGAACTACACACTCCTCCTCCTTCATCTTTCTCTGTTTTTTTCTGTCTCTTCCCTTCATCTCCTTCATCTCTTTCTATCTTTCTTTCTTTCCATCTTCCTGTCTTCCTCATTCCTTTCCTTCCTTCCTCCTGTCATTACTTCCTCTCCTTACCTTTGTCCCACTTCCTTACTTCCTAGCATCTTTTGTTTCTTTTGTCTTCCTTTCATACCTTCAACCCTCTTCCTCCTTCCCTCCTCTTCCTCCTTCCCTCCTCCCCTGTCTCTCCTCTTCCTCCTCCTCTCATCCCCTGTCTCTCCTCTTCCTCCTTCCCTCCTCCCCTGTCTCTCCTCTTCCTCCTTCCCTCCTCCCCTGTCTCTCCTCTTCCTCCTCCTCTCATCCCCTGTCTCTCCTCTTCCTCCTCCTCTCATCCCCTGTCTCTCCTCTTCCTCCTTCCCTCCTCCCCTGTCTCTCCTCTTCCTCCTTCCCTCCTCCCCCTCTCTCCTCTTCCTCCTTTTATTCCCTTCCTTCCTTCCATCTGTCCTAACTGTCTTTCCTTCTGCTTTTCTTCATCCCACCTCTTTCCTTCTAATGTTCTCCTCTTTCATCTCTGTTTCCTCCCTCCCTTCTGTCCTCAATGCCCCCCCCTCCTCTCCCCCCCTCCTCTATCTCCTCCTCTTCCTCTGTGGTGTTTTTCTGGGTCAGACACGAGGAGGTTTGGTAATCTTACTTTCGTCGCTCTCTGCTGTATTCATCATCATCATCATCATCATCATCATCATCATCATCACTCCTCCCCCTCGTCTCCCCCTGAATCATCACATTTTAATCTTCTGTACAATATTACTTTAATTACTCTGTCTGGCCCCATCTTAAAAATACTGCAGTATTTATAGTATTAATACAATACTATTTGTAAAGATCTTAAACTTGTTCAAACATGTATATATATGATATATAATATATATACATGTGGATATATACTATATATACATATAATATATATATATATATTATATATACATATACACACAATATATTATATATATATATAATATAATATATATATATAATGTTTTTGGTTCAATAAGTTTATTATGGTCATTATATACATATATTTGTGCTAAAAGTGGCAGAAGTTCGTCTGGTTCTGATCAGAACAAAGATGGAGGTCAAACAGGAAGTGAGTCTCCGGTTCTGATCAGAACAAAGATGGAGGTCAAACAGGAAGTGAGTCTCCGGTTCTGATCAGAACAAAGATGGAGGTCAAACAGGAAGTGAGTCTCCGGTTCTGATCAGAACAAAGATGGAGGTCAAACAGGAAGTGAGTCTCTGGTTCTGATCAGAACAAAGATGGAGGTCAAACAGGAAGTGAGTCTCTGGTTCTGATCAGAACAAAGATGGAGGTCAAACAGGAAGTGAGTCTCTGGTTCTGATCAGAACAAAGATGGAGGTCAAACAGGAAGTGAGTCTCTGGTTCTGGGATGAAATGTGTTCTGAAAGTAAAATATAATTGTATATTGTTTGTTGTTCTTTCTTCAGATCCTCCATCTTGTTAGCATTCCTCGTTGCGGCTGTTAGCATCGAGCTAACGTGTTGCTCCCTGTTGCATTTCAGATCCGCGTGGATGGGATTCCTCCGCCGGCCCAGAATGCTTTGCTGTATGAGACGGTGACGGTGGTGGAAGGGAAGCCGATCCTCAGAGACATGGTCTTCAGTCCAGACCATCAGTACATCTACCTGCTGAGTGACAGACAGGTACACACACACGCACATGAGTACCTCTACTGTGTGGTACTAGTACCTCTACTGTGTGGTACTAGTACCTCTACTGTGTGGTACTAGTACCTCTACTGCCTTCGATGTCTCTAATGTTTTTTTTACGTTTTCGTCTGCAGCGAATTAACTGCATGAGAACCGAAAGTGTAGTATCAGCTGTTTTGTGAATGAAGTCTGGCAGAAAGAAACAGCGTCACTGTCTCTTTAAAGAAAACCCCGATAATGAGGTCAGAGAGGAGACAGGACTGTGTGTGTGTGTGTGTGTGTGTGTGTGCGTGTGTGTGTGTGTGTGTGTGTGTGTGTGTGCTGTGTGCGAGACAATGAATGCATTCATGTGTGAACGTCTGAATGAGATGGAGACGGACAGAGTGTCCACTGTGTTTCACTGTGTTTACTGTCTCCCTGCTGCAATGACCTCTGGGTAAAGGATACTACACTCTCTCTCACACACTCACACACACGCACTCACACACACACACACACACAGACAGATTCACATACTGTCTGACTGTCTGTAAAATCAAGACTAATGTGTTACACACAGGCCTCAGGCTGTTACTGTGTGAGGAAGACCACCAAACCACACTGAGATAACACACACTCACACACACACACACAAACAAGTAATGCGAGACTTGCAATATGGCCATAAAACCAAATAATTAATTCAAAGTCAATTAACATATTTGCCGAAGAGACGATCTATTAAATGATATCTGAAGTTTTGAGTGTGTTTGTGTGTCTGGGTGTCTTCCTCCTCCGTGGAGCTCCATTGTCGTCTAAACTGTTAAAGGTCACTCCAGGTTCATTCTGTTTAAAGTGTTTACATCCTTTAAGGTGTTACTGAACGTGTTACTGAATGTGTTACTGAATGTGTTACTGAACGTGTTACTGAACGTGAATGTGTTACTGAATGTGTTACTGAATGTGTTACTGAACGTGTTACTGAACGTGTTACTGAACGTGTTACTGAATGTGTTACTGAACGTGAACGTGTTACTGAACGTGTTACTGAACGTGTTACTGAACGTGTTACTGAACGTGTTACTGAATGTGTTACTGAACGTGAACGTGTTACTGAACGTGTTACTGAACGTGTTACTGAACGTGAACGTGTTACTGAACGTGTTACTGAACGTGTTACTGAACGTGTTACTGAACGTGTTACTGAATGTGTTACTGAATGTGTTACTGAATGTGTTACTGAATGTGTTACTGAATGTGTTACTGAACGTGTTACTGAATGTGTTACTGAACGTGAACGTGTTACTGAACGTGTTACTGAACGTGTTACTGAACGTGTTACTGAACGTGTTACTGAATGTGTTACTGAATGTGTTACTGAACGTGTTACTGAATGTGAACGTGTTACTGAATGTGTTACTGAATGTGTTACTGAATGTGTTACTGAATGTGTTACTGAATGTGTTACTGAACGTGTTACTGAATGTGAACGTGTTACTGAATGTGTTACTGAACGTGTTACTGAACCTGTTACTGAACGTGTTACTGAACGTGTTACTGAACGTGTTACTGAACGTGTTACTGAACGTGTTACTGAACGTGTTACTGAATGTGTTACTGAATGTGTTACTGAACGTGTTACTGAATGTGAACGTGTTACTGAATGTGTTACTGAATGTGTTACTGAATGTGTTACTGAACGTGTTACTGAACGTGTTACTGAACGTGTTACTGAATGTGTTACTGAACGTGTTACTGAATGTGTTACTGAACGTGAACGTGTTACTGAACGTGTTACTGAACGTGTTACTGAACGTGTTACTGAACGTGTTACTGAACGTGTTACTGAACGTGTTACTGAACGTGTTACTGAATGTGTTACTGAATGTGTTACTGAATGTGTTACTGAACGTGTTACTGAATGTGTTACTGAATGTGTTACTGAATGTGTTACTGAACGTGTTACTGAATGTGTTACTGAATGTGTTACTGAATGTGTTACTGAATGTGTTACTGAATGTGTTACTGAATGTGTTACTGAACGTGTTACTGAATGTGTTACTGAACGTGTTACTGAACGTGTTACTGAACGTGTTA
>NC_046972.1:25080926-25083426 GCF_009769545.1 Cyclopterus lumpus | reverse complement strand
TTCACCCCACTGAGAGACTCTGTCAGTGTGTGTGTGTGTGTGTGTGTGTGTGTGTGTGTGTGTGTGTGTGTGTGTCAGTAGCCTCAGGAAGTTCCAAAGCTTGGATCTGTCACCAGCTGTCCATTACGGAACACACACACACACACAAACCCAACAGAAGTGTGTGAGTGTGTGTGAGTGTGTGTGTGTGAGTGTGTGTGTGTGTGAGTGTGTGCATAATATATTCTAAACGATCTACATTAAGATTATCATTCCCAATAATCAATACCTGTTCAAATGAACTGTATTTCATTGATGAAGTCATGCATTCAAATCCTCGTCAATAATTTAATAAACTCAAACCACAGGTTCCCAGAGTGATTGACAGGTCGGTTAATACGACGGCACCAGATAAACGAAAGGGTTATGAATAATTTCTGATGCGGCCGCATTTAAAGCTTCCCTAGTATCAATAATTGATACTATTGACGGATAAAAGCTCTCTGTGTGCCGATGACATCATCTGCTACGGCGATGACGTCATCTCCCACGGCGATGACGTCATCTCCCACGGCGATGACGTCATCTCCCACGGCGATGACGTCATCTCCTACGCCTCCGTCTCTCACGCAGTTATCTTTATTTATTTATTTATTTGATATCTATTTTCTGCAGATCTCTTTGTTTATGGAGGAACACAGCTGTTGTTGTCATAAACAAATGAAGCTTAATTTAATTATTTTTGAGATATTTATTAATATATTTATATATATATATATATATATATATATATATATATATATATATATAAATATATATATTAAGATAAGATAAAATAAGATAATCCTTTATTAGTCCGTTAGTGGGGAAATTACAGGACTACGGCAGCATTGCTCACAGTAAACAAGTAGTATAATAACAGTAAACAGAAATAAGATAAAAGAGTAAAAACAAGAAGAATATTATATATACAGACGGAGTAGAAATAGAATAAAGTGGATAAAATATAAAAAGTACTTAAACGTATTAGTATTGCACCAGTGGGTGGGCTGAAGTGCTGTATAATATATATATATATATATATATATATATATATATATATATATATATATATATATATATATTATTTCAGTATTTTATTTTACTATTCAATCCATGTTTCTATTTTTATCAATATGTATTTAATCAAATCCAATTGAGTCATTCATGTATTGATTCTAATGCATCTTTAGTCTTCCATACTCATTGAGTGGTTTATGTATTGATTGCAAAGCAGTGTATCCCCCCCCCCCCCCCCAGGCCTGTCCTCAGATCCTCCCCACCTCCGACATCCTGGTTCCGGCCGGGATGGTTCGTCCAATCACGTTGCGCGCCCGTAACCTCCCCCAGCCGCAGTCGGGCCAGAAGAACTACGAGTGTGTGTTCAGCATCCAGGGAAAAGTGCAGCGCATCCCGGCGGTCCGCTTCAACTCCTCCTGCATCCAGTGCCAGAACACCTCGGTGAGACTACCCAGCATGCACCGCTCACACAGGCAGTGTGTGTTTCATATGTACACACTACCCAGCATGCACCGCTCACACAGGCAGTGTGTGTTTCATATGTACACACTACCCAGCATGCACTGCTCACACAGGCAGTGTGTGTTTCATATGTATAGACTACCCAGCATGCACCGCTCACACAGGCAGTGTGTGTTTCATATGTATAGACTACCCAGCATGCACCGCTCACACAGGCAGTGTGTGTTTCATATGTACACACTACCCAGCATGCACTGCTCACACAGGCAGTGTGTGTTTCATATGTATAGACTACCCAGCATGCACCGCTCACACAGGCAGTGTGTGTTTCATATGTACACACTACCCAGCATGCACCGCTCACACAGGCAGTGTGTGTTTCATATGTACACACTACCCAGCATGCACTGCTCACACAGGCAGTGTGTGTTTCATATGTATAGACTACCCAGCATGCACCGCTCACACAGGCAGTGTGTGTTTCATATGTACACACTACCCAGCATGCACCGCTCACACAGGCAGTGTGTGTTTCATATGTACACACTACCCAGCATGCACCGCTCACACAGGCAGTGTGTGTTTCATATGTACACACTACCCAGCATGCACCGCTCACACAGGCAGTGTGTGTTTCATATGTACACACTACCCAGCATGCACCGCTCACACAGGCAGTGTGTGTTTCATATGTACACACTACCCAGCATGCACTGCTCACACAGGCAGTGTGTGTTTCATATGTACACACTACCCAGCATGCACCGCTCACACACGCAGTGTGTGTTTCATATGTACACACTACCCAGCATGCACCGCTCACACAGGCAGTGTGTGTTTCATATGTACACACTACCCAGCATGCACCGCTCACACAGGCAGTGTGTGTTTCATATGTACACACTACCCAGCATGCACTGCTCACACAGGCAGTGTGTGTTTCATATGTACACACTACCCAGCATGCACCGCTCACACACGCAGTGTGTGTTTCATATGT
>NC_046972.1:25063426-25075926 GCF_009769545.1 Cyclopterus lumpus | reverse complement strand
GCACAACCTGCGCTGCAGCCACCCGCGCATCACCAAGGTAGGGAATCGAACCCGCGGCTCCTCCTCACCGGCAGAACGCCGAAGACGGGAAACGAAGCGTCGTCGATTTATTGTTTCAGTATCGATCTGAAAAATCTATATTCATATTTATTGGTAACTGATACCCCCCCCCCCCCCCCCCCCCCCACAGATTGACCCCCTGACCGGCCCTCGTGAGGGGGGCACCCGGGTGACCATTGAGGGGGAGAACCTGGGTCTGCAGGTGAAGGAGATCTCTCACGTCCAGGTGGCCGGAGTCCGCTGCAACCCAGTGGCCTCCCAGTACATCAGCGCAGAGAGGTCTGTCTGCCTGTCTGTCTGTCTGTCTGTCTGTCTGTCTGTCTCTGTCTGCCTGTCTGTCTGTGTCTGTCTGTCTGTCTGTCTCTGCATGTCTGTCTGTCTGTCTGCCTGCCTGCCTGTCTGTCTGTATGTCTGTCTCTGTCTGCCTGTCTGTCTCTGCATGTCTGTCTGTCTGTCTCCATGTCTGTCTCTCTGTCTGTCTCTGCATGTCTGTCTGTCTGTCTCCATGTCTGTCTGTCTGTCTGTCTCTCTCCCTCACTCCCTCCCTGTCTCCCTCCCTGCCTGTCTCACTCTCTCCTGTCTCCCTGCCTCAGGATCGTGTGTGACATGGCGGAGGCCCTCCTCCCTGTCTCCCTCCCTGCCTGTCTCACTCTCTCCTGTCTCCCTGCCTCAGGATCGTGTGTGACATGGCGGAGGCCCTCCTCCCTGTCTCCCTCCCTGCCTGTCTCACTCTCTCCTGTCTCCCTGCCTCAGGATCGTGTGTGACATGGCGGAGGCCCTCCTCCCTGTCTCCCTCCCTGCCTGTCTCACTCTCTCCTGTCTCCCTGCCTCAGGATCGTGTGTGACATGGCGGAGGCCCTCCTCCCTGTCTCCCTCCCTGCCTGTCTCACTCTCTCCTGTCTCCCTGCCTCAGGATCGTGTGTGACATGGCGGAGGCCCTCCTCCCTGTCTCCCTCCCTGCCTGTCTCACTCTCTCCTGTCTCCCTGCCTCAGGATCGTGTGTGACATGGCGGAGGCCCTCCTCCCTGTCTCCCTCCCTGCCTGTCTCACTCTCTCCTGTCTCCCTGCCTCAGGATCGTGTGTGACATGGCGGAGGCCCTCCTCCCTGTCTCCCTCCCTGCCTGTCTCACTCTCTCCTGTCTCCCTGCCTCAGGATCGTGTGTGACATGGCGGAGGCCCTCCTCCCTGTCTCCCTCCCTGCCTGTCTCACTCTCTCCTGTCTCCCTGCCTCAGGATCGTGTGTGACATGGCGGAGGCCCTCCTCCCTGTCTCCCTCCCTGCCTGTCTCACTCTCTCCTGTCTCCCTGCCTCAGGATCGTGTGTGACATGGCGGAGGCCCTCCTCCCTGTCTCCCTCCCTGCCTGTCTCACTCTCTCCTGTCTCCCTGCCTCAGGATCGTGTGTGACATGGCGGAGGCCCTCCTCCCTGTCTCCCTCCCTGCCTGTCTCACTCTCTCCTGTCTCCCTGCCTCAGGATCGTGTGTGACATGGCGGAGGCCCTCCTCCCTGTCTCCCTCCCTGCCTGTCTCACTCTCTCCTGTCTCCCTGCCTCAGGATCGTGTGTGACATGGCGGAGGCCCTCCTCCCTCACTCCCCCGGCGGTACGGTGGAGCTTTGTATCGGCGTCTGCAGCTCCGAGTATCGAACGCTCTCCACGCAGACGTACTCCTTCGTGGTGAGTTTGAGTCCTGAGGGATAATGTAGGAATATTAAGGACATCATGTTATTAAATAGTATTCAACAATATTATAATAATTCATATTAAACTAATAAAAACAGACTTTATTTGTGGAAGAAGAAAGAAGAGCTGATATCAATAATCAATATTCACTGTTACCCTTCTCTCCTCCTCCTCTCCCTCCTCCTCCTCTCCCTCCTCCCCCTCCTCCTCTCCCTCCTCCTCCTCCTCTCCCTCCTCTCCCTCCCCTTCCTCCTCCTCCTCCTCCTCCTCCTCCTCTCCCTCCTCCTCCTCCTCCTCCTCCTCCTCCTCCTCCTCCTCCTCTCTCCTCTCCCTCCTCCCCTCTCCTCTCCCTCCTCCTCCTCCTCTCCCTCCTCCTCCCCCTCCTCCTCCTCCTCCCCCTCCTTTCCCTCCTCCTCCTCCCCCTCCTCCTCCTCTCTCCTCTCCCTCCTCCTCTCCCTCCTTCTCTCCCTCCTCCTCCTCCTCCTCCCCTCTCCTCTCCCTCCTCCTCCTCCTCCTCTCTCCTCTCCCCCTCCTCCTCCTCCTCCTCCTCTCCTCCTCTCCTCCTCCCCCTCCTCCCCCTCCTCCTCCTCCTCCTCCTCTCCCTCCTTCTCTCCCTCCTCCTCCTCCTCCCCACTCCTCTCCCTCCTCCTCCTCCTCCTCTCTCCTCTCCCTCCTCCTCCTCCTCCTCCTCCTCCTCCTCTCCCTCCTCCTCCTCCTCCTCTTCCCCCTCTTCCTCCTCCTCCTCCTCCTCTCCCTCCTTCTCTTCCTCCTCTCTCCCTCTCCTCTCCCTCCTCCTCCTCTCTCCTCTCTCCTCTCCCTCCTCCTCCTCCTCCTCCTCCTCTCCCTCCTCCTCCTCCTCCTCCTCCTCCCCCTCCTCCTCCTCCTCCTCCTCCTCTCCCTCCTTCTCTCCCTCCTCCTCCTCCTCCTCTCTCCTCTCCCTCCTCCTCCTCCTCCTCTCCCTCCTCCTCCCCCTCCTCCTCCTCCTCCTCCTCTCCCTCCTTCTCTCCCTCCTCCTCCTCCTCCTCCCCTCTCCTCTCCCTCCTCCTCCTCCTCCTCCTCCTCTCCCTCCTCCTCCTCCTCCTCCTCCTCCTCTCCCTCCTCCTCCTCCTCCTCTCTCCTCTCCCTCCTCCTCCTCCTCCTCCTCCTCTCCCTCCTCTCCCTCCTCCCCCTCCTTTCCCTCCTCCTCCAGACCCCGGTCTTCTTCCGGGTCCACCCAGAGAGGGGTCCGGTCTCTGGGGGGACCCGCCTGACGGTGACGGGTCGTAACCTGGCGGCCGGCAGCTCCGTGGTGGTCCTCCTCGATAAGGAGGAGTGTCTGTTCGTCAAGTGAGTCCCGCCCCCGTCGGCCCCCGTCGGCCCCCGTGTTACCGATCCATCGATCGCATTCATCAATACCCTCTCTGCCCGCCCCCCAGGAGGACCAATCGGGAGATCATCTGCATAACGCCCGCCTCCCAGTCGGGCCCTGGCCCCGCCCCCATCCGCCTGATGATTGACAAGGCCGAGGTGACGAGCTCGGAGGTCAGATACGTCTTCACCGAGGACCCGACCGTCTCCAGCATCGAGCCCAACTGGACCATCCTCAAGTATGGATCCCCCCGAGGGCCAATCACACGATCATCTAGAGTATTGATCTGGACGCTGACTGAGTGTGTGTGTGTGTGTGTGTGTGTGTGTGTGTGTGTGTGTGTGTGTGTGTGTGTGTGTGTGTGTGTGTGTGTGTGTGTGTGTGTGTGTGTGTGTGTGTGTGTGTGTGTGTGTGTGTGTGTGTGTGTGTGTGTGTGTGTGTGTGTGTGTGTGTGTGTGTGTGTGTGTGTGTGTGTGTGTGTGCGTGCAGTGGCAGCACGGTGATAACCGTGACAGGAACCAACCTGCTGACCATCCAGGAGCCCAAAGTCAGAGCCAAGTACGGCGGAGTGGAGACCAATAACGTAAGAGGGGTCACGGGGTCACAGCTGAGGGGTCACGGGGTCACAGCTCAGGGGTCACGGGGTCACAGCTGAGGGGTCACGGGGTCACAGCTGAGGGGTCACGGGGTCACAGCTCAGGGGTCACGGGGTCACAGCTCAGGGGTCACGGGGAGATAAACAGGAAGAGAGAGAGAAACACAATCATATTTTAATGTTCTGGTTTTGAATGCTCCACTTCAGAGTAACAAGATATACCAGATATTTAATTATGAAGAGAAATAAACAACAACAACAACGACCTCTGTTTGTCTTCTAGTTCTGTTCTCTAGTCAACGACAGCACGATGACGTGTTTGGCTCCAGGTTTAGTTTACGGGAAACCAGAACCACCAGAGGGGGCGCTGAGACCGGATGAGTTTGGATTCATCTTTGACCAGGTAACACAAACACAGAGACACAGAGACACACATACACAGAGACACACACATACACAGAGACACACACATACACAGAGACAGAGACACACACATACACAGAGACAGAGACACACACACACACAGAGACAGAGACACACACATACACAGAGACACACACAGAGACAGAGACACACACACACACATACACAGAGACACACACACACACAGAGACACACACACACACATACACAGAGACACACACACACACAGAGACACACACACACACATACACAGAGACACACACACAAACACACACACACAAAGACACACACACACACATACACAGAGACACACAAACACACACACACAGAGACACACACACACACATACACAGAGACACACACACACACAGAGACACACAAACACACACACACAGAGACACACACACACACAGAGACACACACACACACATACACAGAGACACACACACACACACACACACAGAGACACACACACATACACAGAGACACACACACACACAGAGACACACAAACACACACACACAGAGACACACACACAAACACACACACACAGAGACACACACACACACATACACAGAGACACACACACACACATACACAGAGACACACACACACACAGAGACACACACACACACATACACAGAGACACACACACACACACACACACACAGAGACACACACACACACATACACAGAGACACACACACACACACACACACAGAGACACACACACACACATACACAGAGACACACAAACACACACACACAGAGACACACACACACATACACAGAGACACACACACACACAGAGACACACACACACACATACACAGAGACACACACACACAGAGACACACACACACACATACACAGAGACACACACACACACAGAGACACACACACAAACACACACACACAAACACACACACACACACACACACAGAGACACACACACACACAAAGACACACACACACACAAAGACACACACACAAACACACACACACACACAGAGACACACACACACACATACACACACAAACACACACACACACACATACACAGAGACACACAAACACACAGAGACACAGAGACACACACACACACAAAGACACACACACAAACACACACACACAAAGACACACACACACACAAAGACACACACACAAACACACACACACAGAGACACACACACACACAAACACACACACACACAGAGACACACACACACACAAAGACACACACACAAACACACACACACAGAGACACACACACAAACACACACACACAAAGACACACACACACACACAAAGACACACACACAAACACACACACACACATACAGAGACACACAAACACACACACACACAAACACACACACACACAGAGACACACAAACACACACACACACAGACACACACACAAACACACACACACAAAGACACACACACACACAAAGACACACACACAAACACACACACACACAAAGACACACACACATACACAGAGACACACAAACACACACACACACAGACACACACACAAACACACACACACACAGAGACACACAAACACACACACACAGAGACACACACACACAAACACACACACACAGAGACACACACACACACATACACAGAGACACACACACACACAAAGACACACACACACACAAAGACACACACACAGAGACACACACACACCACACACGCACATACACAGAGACACACGCACACAAAGACACACACACACATACACAGAGACACACACACACACACACACAGAGACACACACACACACATACACAGAGACACACGCACACAAAGACACACACACACATACACAGAGACACACACACACACACACACACAGAGACACACACACACACACACATACACAGAGACACACACACCACACACACATACACAGAGACACACACACACACACACATACACAGAGACACACACACCACACACACATACACAGAGACACACACACACACACACACACACACAGAGACACACACACACCACACACACACACACAGAGACACACACATACACAGAGACACACACACACACACACACACACACAGAGACACACACACACCACACACACACACACACACAGAGACACACACACACACACACACACACACAGAGACACACACACACACACACACACATACACAGAGACACACACACCACACACACACACACACACACACACACACACAC
Organism: Cyclopterus lumpus; assembly: GCF_009769545.1. Classification (NCBI taxonomy): domain Eukaryota; kingdom Metazoa; phylum Chordata; class Actinopteri; order Perciformes; family Cyclopteridae; genus Cyclopterus; species Cyclopterus lumpus. Next base: position 25,069,585 of record NC_046972.1, on the reverse strand, counting down.
ACATACACAGAGACACACACACCACACACACACACACACACACACACCAGTTGTACTCAGTCCCTGATGTTCTGGTCCAGGTCTCCTCTCTGCTGGTCCTGAACTCCACCCCCTTCACACATTACCCTAACCCGACCTTTGACCCCTTGGGTAACTCTGGGATCCTGGAGGTCAAACCGGGGTCACCCATCATCCTCAAGGTGAGTAAAACTCCTCCACCTCCTCTTCCTCCTCCTCCACCCTCCCTCCCTCCTTCCTCCTTCCTCCTCCTCCTCCTCTTCCTCCTGCTCCTCCTCCTCCTCCTCCTCCTCCTCTTCCTCATGCTCCTCTTCCTCCTGTTCCTCCTCCTCTTCCTCCTGCTCCTCCTCCTCCCTCCTCCCTCCCCCTCCTCTCCTCATCCTCCTCCTCCTTCCTCCTCCTTCCTCCTCCTCATCCTCCTCCTCCTCTTCCTCCTCCTTCCTCCTCCTTCCTCTTCCTCCTTCCTCCTCCTTCCTCCTCCTTCTCTCCTCCTCCTCCTTCCTCTTCCTCCTCCTCCTTCCTCCTCCTTCCTCTTCCTCCTCCTTCCTCCTCCTCCTCCTTCCTCTTCCTCCTCCTCCTTCCTCCTCCTTCTTCCTCCTCCTCCTCCTCCTCCTCTCCTCTCCTCCTCCTTCTCTCCTCCTCCTCCTTCCTCCTCCTCCTCCTCCTCCTAACTCCTCTTGCTCCTCCTCTCTTCCTCCTCTTGCTCCTCCTCCTCTCCTCCTCCTCCTCCTCTCCTCTCCTCCTCCTCCTTCCTCTTCCTCCTCCTCCTCCTCTCCTCCTCTCCTCCTCTCCTCCTCCCCCTCCTCTCCTCATCCTCCTCCTTCCTCCTTCCTCCTCCTCCCCCTCCTCTCCTCATCCTCCTCCTCCTCCTGCTCCTCCTCCTCTCCTCTCCTCCTCCTCCTTCCTCTTCCTCCTCCTCCTCCTCTCCTCCTCTCCTCCTCTCCTCCTCCCCCTCCTCTCCTCATCCTCATCCTCCTCCTTCCTCTTTCCTCCTCCTCCCCCTCCTCTCCTCTCCTCTCCTCCTCCTTCTCTCCTCCTTCCTCCTCCTCCTCCCTCCTCCTCCTCCTCCTTCCTCCTCCTCCTCCTCCTCCTCCTCTTCCTCCTCCTTCCTCCTCCTTCCTCTTCCTCCTTCCTCCTCCTCCTCCTCTCCTCTCCTCTCCTCCTCCTTCCTCCTCCTTCTCTCCTCCTCCTCCTTCCTCTTCCTCCTCCTCCTTCCTCCTCCTCCTTCCTCTTCCTCCTCCTTCCTCCTCCTCCTCCTTCCTCTTCCTCCTCCTCCTTCCTCCTCCTTCTTCCTCCTCCTCCTCCTCCTTCTCTCCTCCTCCTCCTTCCTCCTCCTCCTCCCTCCTCCTCCTTCCTCCTCCTCCTCCTCCTCCTAACTCCTCTTGCTCCTCCTCCTCTCCTCCTCTCTTCCTTCTCTTGCTCCTCCTCCTCTCCTCCTCCTCCTCTCCTCTCCTCTCCTCTCCTCCTCCTCCTTCCTCTTCCTCCTCCTCCTCCTCTCCTCCTCTCCTCCTCTCCTCCTCCCCCTCCTCTCCTCATCCTCATCCTCCTCCTTCCTCCTCCTCCCCCTCCTCTCCTCATCCTCCTCCTCCTCCTGCTCCTCCTCCTCTCCTCTCCTCCTCCTCCTTCCTCTTCCTCCTCCTCCTCCTCTCCTCCTCTCCTCCTCTCCTCCTCCCCCTCCTCTCCTCATCCTCATCCTCCTCCTTCCTCCTTCCTCCTCCTCCCCCTCCTCTCCTCTCCTCTCCTCCTCCTTCTCTCCTCCTTCCTCCTCCTCCTCCCTCCTCCTCCCTCCTCCTCCTCCTCCTTCCTCCTCCTCCTCCTAACAGTCTCTTGTCTCCAGGGTAAGAACCTGATCCCTGCGGCTCCGGGGAACGCTCGTCTGAATTACACCGTTCTGATTGGAGGAGCTCCTTGTCTGCTCACCGTGTCGGAGAACCAGCTGCTCTGTGATTCGCCGGATCTCACCGGAGAACAGCGAGTCCTGGTGAGTGACGGGAGCTTAGCCCCGCCCCCTCTCTGCTTGCTCCACTTGTCGGAGGTTCTCAAACCTGATTGGTTAACGGTTCAGACGCTTCAGAGGAAAGAGGAGGAGGTGAGTAAGGAAGAGGAGGTGAGTAAGGAAGAGGAGGTGAGTAAGGAAGAGGAGGTGAGGAAGGAAGAGGAGGTGAGGAAGGAAGAGGAGGAGGTGAGGAAAGAGGAGGAGGTGAGGAGGTGAGAAAAGAAGAGGAGGTGAGGAAGGAAGAGGAAGTGGTGAGGAAAGAGGAGGAGGTGAGGAAGGAAGAGGAGGTGAGGAAAGAAGAGGTGGTGGTGAGGAAAGAGGAGGAGGTGAGGAAAGAGGAGGTGGTGAGGAAGGAAGAGGAGGTGAGGAAAGAGGAGGTGGTGAGGAGGTGAGAAAAGAAGAGGTGGTGGTGAGGAAAGAGGAGGAGGTGAGGAAAGAGGAGGTGGTGAGGAAAGAAGAGGTGGTGAGGAAAGAGGAGGAGGTGGTGAGGAAAGAAGAGGAGGTGAGGAAAGAGGAGGAGGTGGTGAGGAAAGAGGAGGAGGTGAGGAAAGAGGAGGAGGTGGTGAGGAAAGAAGAGGAGGTGAGGAAGGATCTTTATAAAGGTGAAAGTCATTAAATGCAGCCGCAGGGGATCATGGGTAATTGGTCTGATGTCACAGATCAGAGAGTGATGCACACACACACACACCTACACACACACACACACACACCTACACACACACACACACCTACACACACACACACACACACACCTACACACACACCTACACACACACACACACCTACACACACACACACACACACACCTACACACACACCTACACACACACCTACACACACACACGCACACACACACACACCTACACACACACACCTACACACACACACACACACACCTACACACACACACCTACACACACACACGCACACACACACACACCTACACACACACACCTACACACACACACACACACACCTACACACACACCTACACACACCTACACACACACACACCTACACACACACACACACACACACCTACACACACACACACACACACCTACACACAGATGTTCAAAGGGAAAAGAGTGAACAGACAAACTATTGATACATTATTTAAAGTATTGATTACTCATCAATACGGAATGTCGTGTTGGTTCTTCTTCTTCTTCTCTTCCTTTTCTTCTTCTTCTCTTCTTCATCTTGTTGTTCTCCTCCTCATGAATTAATGATCTGATGAATCTTCATCATTAATTAATCAGATTGTTTTTATAGTCGATGTTTACGACCTGAAAGAGAAACTCTTTAATAGAACATTAAAACACATGAAGCAAAGACTTCTATACAACCAGAGGAGTCGCCCCCCGGTGGTCAGGAGAGAGAATGCAGCTTTAACACATGAAGCATAGACTTCTATACAACCAGAGGAGTCGCCCCCTGGTGGTCAGGAGAGAGAATGCAGCTTTAACACATGAAGCATAGACTTCTATACAACCAGAGGAGTCGCCCCCTGGTGGTCAGGAGAGAGAATGCAGCTTTAACACATGAAGCATAGACTTCTATACAACCAGAGGAGTCGCCCCCTGGTGGTCAGGAGAGAGAATGCAGCTTTAACACATGAAGCATAGACTTCTATACAACCAGAGGAGTCGCCCCCTGGTGGTCAGGAGAGAGAATGCAGCTTTAACACATGAAGCATAGACTTCTATACAACCAGAGGAGTCGCCCCCTGGTGGTCAGGAGAGAGAATGCAGCTTTAACACATGAAGCATAGACTTCTATACAACCAGAGGAGTCGCCCCCTGGTGGTCAGGAGAGAGAATGCAGCTGTAACACATGAAGCAGAGGTTTCCCTGAAGTTGGTGTTCCCCGTGGTGTCTGCAGATCCTCGTTGGCGGTCTGGAGTACTTCCCCGGTACGCTCCACATCTACTCCGACAGCGCCCTGACGCTGCCCGCCATCATCGGCATCGGGGCTGGCGGCGGCGTGCTGCTCATCGCCATCATCGCCGTGCTCATCGCCTACAAGAGGAAGACGCGCGACGCCGACCGGACGCTGAAGCGCCTCCAGCTGCAGATGGACAACCTGGAGAGCCGGGTGGCTCTGGAGTGCAAGGAGGGTGAGTGCCGAGGTCCGGCGGGACGAAGACCCGGACCCCGTGTGGTGGTGTTTCTACTGGATGAGGGTCTACGGGAGTCCTGTCGTTCTGGGGGCTCGACCCGCTGACCTCAGAGCAGTTTATGGACGTGTTTCTGTCTCCCGTCGTATTGATTTGATCTTTTCTATAAAGTCGTCTATAGAACCAGAACCACCAGAACCACCAGGAAGTAGAACCAGACTTCCTGTTCACTTCCTGAAGTTCAGTTAAAGTTTCTCTGATTGGGTGAATCAATCATGACGTCAGCTCAGAATTTAATCCGATTAAAGTGAAATATTTATTTTTGGCCGCTTTCGTCACACACGATGTGTTCAAGGGCCGTCAGAAATATGGAAATCTAACGATAATTACATCTTTTTAAAAACCTTCTGTCTGATAAACGCTAAAGTTTTGCTGGTTGTTGAAAGAAAACACGCAATTTTCAACGTTTCCTCCTCCTCCTCCTTCTCCTCCCTCCTTCCCTCCTCCTCCTTCCCTCCTCCCCCTCCCTCCCTCCTCCTCTTCCTCCTCCCTCCCTCCCTCCCTCCCTCCTCCTCATCCCTACTCTCCCTCCCTCCCCCTCCCTCCCTCCCTCCTCCTCCTCTCTCTCCCTCCCTCCCCTCCTCCTCCTCCTCCCTCCCTTCCTCCCTCCCTCCCTCCCTCCCTCCCTCCCTCCCTCCCCCTCCCTCCCTCCCTCCTCCTCCTCCTCCTCCTCTCCCTCCCTCCCTCCCTCCCCTCCTCCTCCTCCTCCTCCCTCCCTCCCTACTCTCCCTCCCTCCCCCTCCCTCCCTCCCTCCCTCCTCCTCCTCCTCCTCCTCTTACTCCTCCCTCCCTCCCCCTCCCTCCCTCCTCCTCCTCCCTACTCTCCCTCCCTCCCTCCCTCCCCCTCCCTCCCTCCCTCCTCCTCCTCCTCCTCTCCCTCCCTCCCTCCTCCTCCTCCCCCTCCTCCCCCACCCCCTCCTCCTCCTCCTCCCTCCTCTCCCTCCCTCCCTCCTCCTCCTCCCTACTCTCCCTCCCTCCCTCCTCCTCCTCTCCCTCCCTCCCTCCCTCCTCTCCCTCCTCCTCCTCCCCCTCCTCCCCCACCCCCTCCTCCTCCTCCCTCCTCTCCCTCCCTCCCTCCCCCTCCTCCCCCACCCCCTCCTCCTCCTCCTCCTGCAGCCTTTGCAGAGCTGCAGACTGACATCCAGGAGCTGACCAACGACATGGACGGGGTGAAGATCCCTTTGCTGGAGTACCGGACCTACACCATGAGGGTCATGTTCCCCGGGATAGAGGAGCACCCGGTGCTCAAGGAGCTCGACGTACGGACACATCATCACTTATTATTTATTAGTTATTCATATTTATTAGCTCATTGTCAAATGTTATTGTTTATATTTGTGTATATATTTATATTTAAATATTATATATATTACTTAAACTCCAATTTAGTAGATATAATTCTCAATTAGGTATTTTTCTAAAATATATACGAGGTCATCCACTTTTGTTTATACTGTATATATTTTTTGATTTTATATTTTGAAAACTTTCTATAGATTCACATGTTGTATATTTAAAGGGAATTTAAAGAGATAATAATAGTTAATATAAGTATAATGAGTGATCCATCTGCTCCAGTCTCCGGCCAACGTGGAGAAAGCTCTGCGTCTCTTCAGCCAGCTGCTGAACAACAAGATGTTCCTGTTGACCTTCATCCACACGCTGGAGGCCCAGAGGTCGTTCTCCATGAGGGACCGAGGGAACGTCGCCTCGCTGCTGATGGCGGCTCTGCAGGTGAAGATTAACGTGGTTAATAGAGGTGTCATCAATGTATTAACAGTTAATACATGTTTAATTTAGGTAATACTTGTTTTGTAGGTAGTTTTAAGTATTAATAACATCTAATAGATGTTTTGTTGGTGGTTATAACTGTTGATAATAGTTAATAGATGTTTTGTTGGTAGTGATAAGTGTTATTAACATGTAATACATTTTTTGTTGGTGGTTATAACTGTTGATAATAGTT
>NC_046972.1:25040926-25055926 GCF_009769545.1 Cyclopterus lumpus | reverse complement strand
GTGTGTACTGTACTATAGACCTGTTGTGTGCTTTCAGGGACTAAACTGTGGCACCTGGTGAAGAACCACGAGCACAGCGACCAGAGAGAAGGAGACCGAGGCAGCAAGATGGTTTCTGAGATCTACCTGACCAGACTGCTGGCTACCAAGGTAACCAACAGTGAGACATGTAGCAGTGAGACATGTAGCAGTGAGACATGTAGCAGTGAGACATGTAACAGTGAGACATGTAACAGTGAGACATGTAGCAGTGAGACATGTAACAGTGAGACATGTAACAGTGAGACATGTAACAGTGAGACATGTAGCAGTGAGACATGTAACAGTGAGACATGTAACAGTGAGACATGTAACAGTGAGACATGTAACAGTGAGACATGTAACAGTGAGACCTATAACAGTCACACCTGTAACAGTGAGACATGTAACAGTGAGACATGTAACAGTGAGACCTATAACAGTCACACCTGTAACAGTGAGACATGTAGCAGTGAGACATGTAACAGTGAGACATGTAACAGTGAGACATGTAGCAGTGAGACCTATAACAGTGAGACCTGTAACAGTGAGTATATAACAGTATATATATATATAACTGTATATATATAACTTTGTATACATGCTAACCAGCTAATATGATGTAATAAACACTGTAAGAGCTGATATAGAGGTAGCTAACATGCTAACGTGTAGCCCACGTGTAGCTAAGATATTTAAGCCAGTGCTTTGGTCATCCCACCACCAGGGGACGCTGCAGAAGTTCGTGGACGACCTGTTTGAGACGGTGTTCAGCACCGCCCACCGAGGCTCTGCTCTCCCATTGGCCATCAAATACATGTTCGACTTCCTGGACGAGCAGGCCGACAAGCGACAGATCAGCGACCCGGACGTCCGACACACCTGGAAAAGCAACTGGTACGAGACGTTTCCCACAAGACGCCTCGAAGACGGTTTATATATTTCTGATCTTTGTTCTTCTTCTCTGTGTCTGCAGCCTTCCTCTCAGGTTCTGGGTGAACGTCATTAAGAACCCACAGTTCGTGTTTGACATCCACAAGAGCAGCATCACCGACGCCTGTCTGTCGGTCGTCGCTCAGACCTTCATGGACTCCTGCTCGACGTCCGAACACCGACTCGGCAAAGACTCCCCGTCCAACAAGCTGCTCTACGCTAAAGACATCCCCAACTACAAGAGCTGGGTGGAGAGGTAGCCAGCATGCTATCATGTAGCCGACATTCTAAGATGTAGTCAACATGTAGCCAACATGTAGCTAACATGCAGCCAACACGTTGCTACCATGTAGCTGACCCATAGCTAACATGCAGCCAACATGTAGCTAACACAGACAACATGCAGCCAACATGTAGCTAACACATAGACAACATGTAGCTAACATGCAGCCAACACGTAGCTAACATGTAGCTAACACATAGAAAACATGCAGCCAACATGTAGCTAACACATAGAAAACATGCAGCCAACATGTAGCTAACATGTAGCTGACACATAGACAACATGTAGCTAACATGCTGTTAACATGTAGCTAACACATAGAAAACATGCAGCCAACATGTAGCTAACATGTAGCTGACACATAGACAACATGTAGCCAGCATGCTAACATGTAGGCGACATTCTAACATGTAGCTGACATTCTAACATGTAGCTAACACGTAGCCAGCATGCTAACATGTAGCTAACATGCAGCCAACATGTAGCTAACACAGACAACATGCAGCCAACATGTAGCTAACATGTAGCGATCATGTAGCCAACATGTAGCTAACATGTAGTTAACACATAGACAACATGTAGCTATCATGTAGCTAACATGTAGCTAACATGTAGTTAACACATAGACAACATGTAGCTAACATGTAGCGATCATGTAGCCAACATGTAGCTAACATGTAGCCAGAATGCTAAGATGTAGCCAACATGCTAACCAATAGATAATTAATAACCTCTGTGTGTGTGTGTGTGTGTCCGCCCTTCAGGTACTACAGGGATATTGCCAAGATGCCCAGCATCAGTGATCAGGACATGGACGCCTACCTGGTGGAGCAGTCCCGTCTACACGGCACAGAGTTCAACACACTGAGCGCGCTCAGTGAGCTCTACTTCTACATCAACAAGTACAAAGAAGAGGTGAGTGGGGGGGCGGAGGGTTTATGGTGCCCAATGTATTAATGACACATCAGTTACATGATGCGTTTAGGTTTGCTCAGTGAAAATGAGTTCTGGCTGATAACATGAGCTCATTATTACACTTCATTAACACGAACAACGAGTATAAAAATAAGATCTGTTATTTACTATTTCACTTGAATATAATATTTAGTATTTTTGATGGTTTACTGACTTCAGACAGTTTTTAGGACGATGGTATAAATCTATATATAAATAACTAGTTTGGATCCTTGTAGACCAGCTGCTATAATAAACAATAAAGATATATATCTGTTACTATGGATCATCAATGATCAATAACTAATATCATATAAAAGTGCAGAGCAGAGATCATATAGTTCATCTTAATCTACATCACTCGTATCGATGTCCGTCACGTCCACCGGCATTAAAAACAGGAAGAGGGGAAGGAGTGAAGCCCCGCCTCTTGCTGCATCTGATTTGCTGAATATATTTAAACTTTTAAGAGAAGGCCCTTTAGCGATCAATCCATCAGCCGTTCATCTGATTGATCGGCTGATTGATTGATCTGTAGACCGATCACCTGGATGGCTGCGACCCCCAAACGACCTCCGTTCGGTTGGGTTTGGGTCCACCATACGGTCCGCGATCGGTGAGGGTCGCTGGTTTCATCCGGCTTGTCTTGTCTCTGCAGATCCTGACGGCGTTGGACCGGGACGGGTACTGTCGCAAACACAAGCTGAGGCACAAACTGGAGCAAGCCATCAACCTGATGTCCGGGAGCAGCTGAGAGGAGGGGGGGCGCGGACGGACTGATGGGGGTGGGGGGGAGGGGCTTAAGAAGAAGAATGGGGGAGGGGGGGAGTGAAGACCTTGTGTTTCTCTGAACTGTTTAAGCAGTCAGCCGAACTGTTCCGCGTCGGAGCCGTCGGCCTTTTAGCGATCGATCCAGCAGCCATTTTATCTGCCGGCTGATGGATCTGAAGACCGGTTTCCTGGATGGCCGCGACCCAAAACTACCTCCGTCTGGTTTGGGTCCAACGTGGACTGAAGCCAAACAACAAACAGGAAGCGTCCGTCGGTTTGGATTCTGATGTAAATCCCCTGCAGCTAGAAGCAGGGATCAGAGCAAAGGGGGGGGGGGCAATGAAAGACCTGCAAACGAGGCCCAAGACTGAGTCGGGTTTCACCCACCGATGGACGTGAAGACGTAATCGATCCCGACTTCAGGGTTCCCGGCTTGGTTGGGATCTTTTTTTGGAAGTGCATCGAAAAAGCAAACGGTCAAGACACTGAGCTGGTGAACCGAGGGTCCCAGGAAGGACCTCAAGAGTCCTAGGGTCTAAGACCTTGAGAGTCCAAGGAAGGATCTTGAGGGTCCCAGGGTCTAAGAAAGGACCTCGAGAGTCAAAGGAAGGATCTCGAGAGTCCCAGGGTCCCAGAAAAGACCTCGAGAGTCCAAGGAAGGACCTCGAGAGTCCAAGGAAGGACCTTGAGAGTCCAAGGAAGGATCCCATCGAAGTCCAGACGAATCCAGGCCGAATACCGAAAGGTCAAGTCGAAGCTGTCCGTGAGACTTTGTCACCTTGAATCCTCCAATGGAAGCATCCGGATTCACTGCAGGAAGTTCAGGTCAAGCTTGAAGGAAGGAAGTCAAAATAGTCAGCGAAGGATTCGGAGTTCGTTTTCAAGCTTTAGCAAACAGAGAAGGAAGCAAAGGAACCGATGATCTGCCCTCTTCTTGAGGTCCCTGCTTCCGCTCAGAGGGTGAGGAATCCAGGTGGAAGATAACAGGAAGTGACCTCGACCGTTCGCCGAAGCCTCGTCGGGATCTAGAAGTTTCTAAGTTGCTGTTTAACCACTTGATGTTTCTTCTCTGGACAATCATTCTGCACCACAGCACACTGAGCCCGATGCCTACCGACCAGTACCTGTGTCCATAGACCCCTCCTCCTTTCCTTCCTCAACTTCAACTCCCACTTTGCTTTACTCTTCTCTATCGTCCCCTCTCCATTCTTACCCATTCCCCCCTCTACCCCCCCTCCCCCACTCGAGACCGCTCATTGGTCAGTCCTGCTGGCCTCCTATTGGCCAGGGAGACTCTTTAGTAACGTACTGCCGACCAATCAAGACTGTGGAATTCGCCAGAATCGTGAATAATTCAACAGAAATGAATCCAGAGTTACGTTGTGAATACATTCCAGCACAGGCAGCGGTCTGTGAACGAGCTGGTTGACTCGCTAACGCTAACGCTAACGCGGACCGGCCGACATCTTTCAGGACCAGAACGACCTGGAAACCTTTTGGGTTCTGGATTCTCCGCCGGTCGGTTGCGGACCGCTCTCTCTCTCGCCGAGCCTTGCACACCCACCCACACACAGCCATGCTTTACAGCGCTAGCCGAGCCCAGGGAACGACTGTGCAGCGCTACAAGCCCAGTGCCATGAAAGACCGGACCGGATCACGTCAGACCTGGACCGGACTCGGACCAAAACCGGATCAAAAACAACCTGGAATGGAGTTTTAACCGGACCGGACTCAAGGACTTTTAAGACTTGTGGCCATAATTGTAAACAACAACAACAAAAGAAAGATAATAATAATAATAAAATAATAATAATAATGTTGATAAAGTGTAAAAGTTAAAAAAGAAAGGAGAAAAAAAGAAATATTGAAATGTTAACATGTCATAAGAACTTTGGATTTTAAGGAGCTGAACTTGTATAAAGATGATGGTTCAGAGTCTGGAGACAGAAAGAGAGCCAGGACCGAGACCCGGACCATCAGACGGACCCGGATCCAACCGGACCGGATCCGACCGGACTGAACTCAACATCTGCTCATCGTGGGAGAAACAAACAGCACTTTTTGGTATTTTTTTTACATTTTTTGCCAAACTGGATGTTTGTTTGAGAGCAGGGGAGGGGGGGGGGGGTACATTACATTACATTGTTGCATGTGGAGCCTCATTAGTTCTTTTGTTTTGTGCGTCCTGAAGAAGAACCAGGGCGCCTTCACACGGAGGAACCAGAACCCCCCTTTGTTCCCTCGGTTCTGTGGTGGAACATCTTTCCTTCACACTGACGGATCTTATTTATTGATCAGAGGTTCTTCTTTGGCCGAAATTAAAGTTCAAGTTCATATTTGACCTTTTGGAACCTTCAACATGTTATTATTATTATTATATATTCTACTTCATGAGCATTAAATCGTCAACTCAGGAAGTGAAAGACCTTCACACTTCCTGTCCGTCTGGAGGAAGAGCTCACCTGAAACATCTGTAGGCGTCTCCACCTCCAGCTGTTTGAGGGAAACGTTCCACCACAGAAGAAGAAGAAGAAGAAGAAGAAGAAGAAGAAGAAGCGTCATTAAGCTGCAAAGCACCTTTTTATTTTCTTGCTGTTGTTTCACTGTCATTTGAATCTGTGAGGAGGAGGAGGAGGAGGAGGAGGAAGGTCCTGATAAAAAGATTAATTATAGAACAGGGAGGGAAGCCACTAGTGTGTGTGTGTGTGTGTGTGTGTGTGTGTGTGTGTGTGTGTCGTATCTGCAGCTCAATTAAAAATATTTTAAAATCGTTCGATCAGAATCTTTGAAGCTTCTGAATCTTCGTCATCAGCTTCATCTTTAATTATGTCCTCGTAGCCATTTTGATCAGGAGGAGGTGGAGGTGGTGGAGGAGGAGGAGGAGGAGGAGGAAGAGGAGGAGGTGCACTAGTGGGAATCCCAAGAGGAGATTGTAGAGGAAGGGAGGATGCATAGACAATATAGAGGAAGAGGAAACACCCGCTGCATGCTGAAAAGTGAGGAAGAGGAGAAATTCCTATTGAATTGCAGTAAGGGAGTGAAGAAGAGGAAGAGGAGGAAGAGGAGAGTCGAAAGGTTACGAAGAGGAATAAAAAAGCTGATCAAATGCAGAGAGAACTAAATGTTAGAGGAGCAGGACGACAAGAGGAGGTCAGAGTCTCTTTGCTGTGAGAGGGAGGAAGAGGAGGAGGAGGAAGAGGAGAAGGAGACGCCTTTGGAATACTGAGAGCAGGAGGGAGAGAATACTGATCAGGGAGGAAGAGGAAGAGGCAACGTTCCTCTTCCTCTTCCTCCTCCTGGATGACCATCAGAAGGAACCAAACATTTCACTTTAAATTCATTGTTTATTTGTTTACCTCTTTAGCTGCCAACCAAAACGTTTGTTTACATTTAACTGCAGAGGAAGAACGATGATGTCATAGAAACAGCTTCTGATCAGCTGCTCGACTTTAAACTGAAGACTTCACAACAAAATAGTTTAGTGTGTGTGTGTGTGTGTGTGTGTGTGTGTGTGTGTGTGTGTGTGTGTGTGTGTGTGTGTGTGTGTGTGTGTGTGTGTGTGAGAGAGTGTGTGAGTGTGTTGTCTCCACACACACATTTTACACAGCTGGGAGGAGGTAACCAAGACTGAAGGCCGGGTCTAATTCCTGGAATAGTAAAGAGAACAATTGGATGGATATGTGGTTTTAGAGTCCGTCCATCTGTCTACACACACACACACACACACACACACACACACAGAGTTTAACGTTCTCCGGCGGTGAGATATTTATTGACTTTTTTCTTTTTCTTTTAATTTATTTTTTACAATGAGTTATTTATTGTCGGAGGATGAAAACGGTTTAATTAGTTTGTACAGCGTTAAACTAATAATCACACACACACACACACACACACACGTGATAATACACCCATGTGCATTCTGGGAAACGACCACCAACTCAAAGAGTAATTTGGAATTATAATTAGTCAAAACTTCCTATTTTCTTTATTATTGATCAGATCTGATTATTGAACCCTTTCCACATCAAAGCCTGTGGACCAATCAGAAGCTGTGATCTGAAGGAGGGGGGAGGGGCGTTCATACCAATACCTGATCAAACCTAATGAACCACCCATTCGTAGATTTTCATTAATAATCAGATTTATAATGATTGCACTGATCTCCCATTGAAAATCTATGGGAGTCAACTTATTAAGCCCCTCCCCCTCCAACAGACGATTGGTTGGCTGACAGGTTTCATTGTATCATAGCAACAGCAAAACCACTGAAGGGGAGTCGGATGTCTTTTATTGTACCATAATATGATTATTATTATTATTATGATTATTCTGAGCCGGTGCTTCTCAGCTGTGTTTTAAATCACGCCGGACCCCCTCAGGTCCCCGTGTGGGCCCTCATCGGGTCCCCGAGCCGCGGGTTGAGGAGCGCCGCTCACACTGGATCGTGTGTCTTAGTTCAGGACGGGATTGTTCATTCCGGCGTCGGGTCGCGAGGCCGCCTGTCATTGGCCAATCAAAGCGCGTACGTGATGATGATGTCACGGCGCTCGCTGTCCAGGATGTAGTCAGGGCCCATGTTTTGATACCATTTGCCATTGCCTTGTTTTTTATGTTGTTTTTTAATTTTCGCTGAGTTAAAGATGTGATGATGATGATGATGAATCTTCTTCATGTAATAGCCTGTGTCTGTTTTTATACCATCGCCATTGCCTTCTGCTGAGTTTGTATATTTGTGTGATTTCACTAAAGTGTAATGGAAACGTTGGACTCCCGTTTCTTTGTTTTTACTGTGTGAAGTTCTTTCTAACTTATATTATCTTAAAGAAACAGGAAGCTTAGATTCAAATAGGATCAACTTCCTGTCTCAGAGTTTCACAATAAAAGCATCCTCGAACGAGCTGGATTCAGACTTCGCAGTCGAAACCTCTTCAATCAATATCCACTGATCAATAATCAATAATCAAGTCATTCTACATCGAGTTCAATGTCATGTGACAGGAAGTTTGAATCTTTTCATTCAAAATAAAACAGTTATTATTGAAGAACAGAAGATCATCAATAAATAAGACGTATTATACGTTTAAATGTCAAAATGGTTAAAGACGTAACAAACAGCTGATTTCCTGCTGCTGGAAACGGTACAGACTAATTACTGGAGAACAATGGAAGAGCTTCATCATCTGGGAATACACCAGAGAGAGAGAGAGAGAGAATGAGAGAGAGAGAGAATGAGAGAGAGTGAGAGAGAGAGAGTGAGAAAGAGAGGTTTCTACTCGTTTGGATATTTTTTAGTTTCATCTCTTCTTCACTTCTTTCTTAAACTCGTAAACCCAAACGTTGGAATAATTCTGATTTTAATGTTGGAATGCGACCGCTAATTAATATTTTAATTAATTAAGAGAATATTCTTCATTGGGCAACAAAAAAACTGAGGAACTGAAATATGAAAGATGACATTTAAAATGTAATCTAATAGATGGACAGATGACTGCAGTACGGTGAACATTACTCTGGTTCCCTGTCGAGTGGTTCAATGATATTTCATAATTATTGAAAGTCAGCGATGTGATTAGCTGAAAATCAGGCAGCTGGAACCGGGTTCCTCTAAGTGGAACCGGGTTCCTCTAAGTGGAACCGGGTTCTGGTTTCCTATCGACTCCATCAGCTGATCCTGTTTGAAAGACAGAAGCTGCAGGTTGTTCAGAGTCACATGAACACAAACAAGGTGAGAGAATACTCAACAACATGAACAACAACCTGAACAACAACATGACCAACAACCTGAACAACAATGTGACCAACAACATGACCAACAACATGAACAACAACCTGACCAACAACCTGACCAACAACATGACCAAAGTGATCGTGAACAACAACGTGACCAACAATCTGACCAACAACATGACCAATAATGAGACCAACAACATGAACAACAACGTAACCAATAACGTGACCAACAACGTGAACAACAACCTGACCAACAACCTGACCAACAACCTGACCAACAACCTGAACAACAATGTGACCAACAACATGACCAACAACATGAACAACAATGTGACCAACAACATGACCAACAACATGAACAACAACCTGACCAACAACATGACCAACAACCTGAACAACAATGTGACCAACAACCTGACCAACAACCTGACCAACAACCTGAACAACAATGTGACCAACAACATGACCAACAACATGAACAACAATGTGACCAACAACATGACCAACAACATGAACAACAACCTGACCAACAACATGACCAACAACCTGAACAACAATGTGACCAACAACATGACCAACAACATGAACAACAACCTGACCAACAACCTGACCAACAACATGAACAAAGTGATCGTGAACAACAACGTGACCAACAATCTGACCAACAATGTGAACAACAACGTAACCAATAACATGACCAACAAAAAGACCAACAACATGACCAACAATGTGAACAACAACGTGACCAACAACCTGACCAACAACATGACCAATAATGAGACCAACAACATGAACAACAACGTAACCAATAACGTGACCAACAACGTGAACAACAATGTGACCAACAACCTGACCAACAATGTGACCAACAACATGACCAACAATGTGAACAACAACGTGACCAACAACCTGACCAACAACATGAACAACAACGTGACCAACAAAAAGACCAACAACATGACCAACAATGTGAACAACAACCTGACCAACAACATGACCAATAATGAGACCAACAACATGAACAATAACGTGACCAACAACGTGACCAACAATGTGACTAACAACATGAACAACAACGTGAACAACAATGTGACCAACAATGTGACTAACAATGTGACCAACAACGTGACCAACAAAAAGACCAACAACGTGACCAACAATGTGACTAACAATGTGACCAACAATGTGACTAACAACATGAACAACAACGTGAACAACAATGTGACTAACAATGTGACCAACAACGTGACCAACAAAAAGACCAACAGCGTGACCAACAACGTAACCAATAACGTGACCAACAACGTGAACAACAATGTGACCAACAATGTGACTAACAATGTGACCAACAACGTGACCAACAAAAAGACCAACAACGTGACCAACAATGTGACTAACAATGTGACCAACAACGTGACCAACAAAAAGAACAACAACGTGACCAACAATGTGACCAACAACATGAACAACAATGACCAACAATGTGACTAACAATGTGACCAACAACATGAACAACAATGTGAACAACAATGTGACCAACAATGTGACTAACAATGTGACCAACAACGTGACCAACAAAAAGACCAACAACGTGAACAACAACGTGACCAACAATGTGACCAACAATGTGACCAACAATGTGACCAACAACGTTACCAACAATGTGACCAACAACATGAACAACAATGTGAACAACAATGTGACCAACAATGTGACCAACAACGTTACCAACAATGTGACCAACAACATGAACAACAATGTGACCAACAATGTGACCAACAACGTTACCAACAATGTGACCAACAACGTGACCAACAATGTGAACAACAACGTGAACAACAACGTGAACAACAACGTGACCAACAATGTGAACAACAACGTGACCAACAACGTGAACAACAACGTGACCAACAACATAAACAACAATGTGACCAACAACGTGACCAACAACGTGAACAACAACGTGACCAACAACATGAACAACAATGTGAACAACAATGTGACCGACAACGTGACCAACAAAAAGACCAACAACATGACCAACAACGTGACCAACAAAAAGACCAACAACATGAACAACAACGTGACCAATAACATGAACAACAACGTGACCAACAATGTGACCATCAATGTGACCAACAACGTGACCAACAAAAAGACCAACAACATGAACAACAATGTGACCATCAACGTGACCAACAACGTGACCAACAATCTGACCAACAATGTGAACAACAACGTAACCAATAACGTGACCAACAAAAAGACCAACAACATGACCAACAATGTGAACAACAACGTGACCAACTACCTGACCAACAATGTGAACAACAACGTAACCAATAACGTGACCAACAAAAAGACCAACAACATGACCAACAATGTGAACAACAACGTGACCAACAACCTGACCAACAACATGACCAATAATGAGACCAACAACATGAACAACAACGTAACCAATAACGTGACCAACAACATGAACAACAACGTGACCAACAATCTGAACAACAACGTGACCAACAACATGACCAACAACGTGACCAATAATGAGACCAACAACATGAACAACAACGTAACCAATAACGTGACCAACAATGTGAACAACAATGTGACCAACAACCTGACCAACAATGTGACCAACAACATGACCAATAATGAGACCAACAATGTGAACAACAACGTGACCAACAACCTGACCAACAACATGACCAATAATGAGACCAACAACATGAACAACAACGTAACCAATAACGTGACCAAAAACGTGAACAACAATGTGACCAACAACGTGACCAACAATGTGACTAACAACATGAACAACAACGTAACCAATAACGTGACCAACAACGTGACCAATAACGTGACCAACAACGTAACCAATAACGTGACCAACAACGTGACCAACAACTTAACCAATAACGTGACCAACAACGTGACCAACAAAAAGACCAACAACGTGACCAACAATGTGACCAACAACATGAACAACAATGACCAACAATGTGACTAACAATGTGACCAACAACATGAACAACAATGTGAACAACAATGTGACCAACAATGTGACTAACAATGTGACCAACAACGTGACCAACAAAAAGACCAACAACGTGAACAACAACGTGAACAACAACGTGACCAACAATGTGACCAACAACGTGACCAACAATGTGACCAACAACGTTACCAACAATGTGACCAACAACATGAACAACAATGTGAACAACAATGTGACCAACAACATGAACAACAATGTGAACAACAATGTGACCAACAACGTGACCAACAAAAAGACCAACAACGTGAACAACAACGTGACCAACAATGTGACCAACAATGTGACCAACAACGTGACCAACAACGTGACCAACAACGTGAACAACAACGTGACCAACAATGTGACCAACAACGTGACCAACAATGTGACCAACAACGTTACCAACAATGTGACCAACAACATGAACAACAATGTGAACAACAATGTGACCAACAACGTGAACAACAATGTGACCAACAACATGAACAACAATGTGAACAACAATGTGACCAACAACGTGACCAACAAAAAGAACAACAACGTGACCAACAATGTGACCAACAACATGAACAACAATGACCAACAATGTGACTAACAATGTGACCAACAACATGAACAACAATGTGAACAACAATGTGACCAACAATGTGACTAACAATGTGACCAACAACGTGACCAACAAAAAGACCAACAACGTGAACAACAACGTGACCAACAATGTGACCAACAATGTGACCAACAATGTGACCAACAACGTTACCAACAATGTGACCAACAACATGAACAACAATGTGAACAACAATGTGACCAACAATGTGACCAACAACGTTACCAACAATGTGACCAACAACATGAACAACAATGTGACCAACAATGTGACCAACAACGTTACCAACAATGTGACCAACAACGTGACCAACAATGTGAACAACAACGTGAACAACAACGTGAACAACAACGTGACCAACAATGTGAACAACAACGTGACCAACAACGTGAACAACAACGTGACCAACAACATAAACAACAATGTGACCAACAACGTGACCAACAACGTGAACAACAACGTGACCAACAACATGAACAACAATGTGAACAACAATGTGACCGACAACGTGACCAACAAAAAGACCAACAACATGACCAACAACGTGACCAACAAAAAGACCAACAACATGAACAACAACGTGACCAATAACATGAACAACAACGTGACCAACAATGTGACCATCAATGTGACCAACAACGTGACCAACAAAAAGACCAACAACATGAACAACAATGTGACCATCAACGTGACCAACAACGTGACCAACAATCTGACCAACAATGTGAACAACAACGTAACCAATAACGTGACCAACAAAAAGACCAACAACATGACCAACAATGTGAACAACAACGTGACCAACTACCTGACCAACAATGTGAACAACAACGTAACCAATAACGTGACCAACAAAAAGACCAACAACATGACCAACAATGTGAACAACAACGTGACCAACAACCTGACCAACAACATGACCAATAATGAGACCAACAACATGAACAACAACGTAACCAATAACGTGACCAACAACATGAACAACAACGTGACCAACAATCTGAACAACAACGTGACCAACAACATGACCAACAACATGACCAACAACGTGACCAATAATGAGACCAACAACATGAACAACAACGTAACCAATAACGTGACCAACAATGTGAACAACAATGTGACCAACAACCTGACCAACAATGTGACCAACAACATGACCAATAATGAGACCAACAATGTGAACAACAACGTGACCAACAACCTGACCAACAACATGACCAATAATGAGACCAACAACATGAACAACAACGTAACCAATAACGTGACCAAAAACGTGAACAACAATGTGACCAACAACGTGACCAACAATGTGACTAACAACATGAACAACAACGTAACCAATAACGTGACCAACAACGTGACCAATAACGTGACCAACAACGTAACCAATAACGTGACCAACAACGTGACCAACAACTTAACCAATAACGTGACCAACAACGTGACCAACAAAAAGACCAACAACGTGACCAACAATGTGACCAACAACATGAACAACAATGACCAACAATGTGACTAACAATGTGACCAACAACATGAACAACAATGTGAACAACAATGTGACCAACAATGTGACTAACAATGTGACCAACAACGTGACCAACAAAAAGACCAACAACGTGAACAACAACGTGAACAACAACGTGACCAACAATGTGACCAACAACGTGACCAACAATGTGACCAACAACGTTACCAACAATGTGACCAACAACATGAACAACAATGTGAACAACAATGTGACCAACAACATGAACAACAATGTGAACAACAATGTGACCAACAACGTGACCAACAAAAAGACCAACAACGTGAACAACAACGTGACCAACAATGTGACCAACAATGTGACCAACAACGTGACCAACAAAAAGACCAACAACGTGAACAACAACGTGACCAACAATGTGACCAACAACGTGACCAACAACGTTACCAACAATGTGACCAACAACATGAACAACAATGTGAACAACAATGTGACCAACAACGTGAACAACAATGTGACCAACAACATGAACAACAATGTGAACAACAATGTGACCAACAACGTGACCAACAACGTGACCAACAAAAAGACCAACAACATGACCAACAACGTGAACAACAACGTGACCAACAACCTGACCAACAACGTGACCAACAAAAAGACCAACAAAATGAACAACAATATGACCAATAACATGAACAACAACGTGACCAACAATGTGACCATCAACGTGACCAACAAAAAGACCAACAACATGAACAACAATGTGACCAACAATGTGACCAACAACATGACCAACAACGTGACCAACAAAAAGACCAACAACATGAACAACAATGTGACCAACAATGTGACCAACAACATGACCAACAACGTGACCAACAAAAAGACCAACAACATGAACAACAATGTGACCAACAATGTGACCATCAACATGACCAATAACGTGACCAACAAAAAGACCAACAACATGAACAACAATGTGACCAACAATGTGACCAACAAAAAGACCAACAACATGAACAACAACGTGACCAACAACGTGACCAACAATGTGACCAACAAAAAGACCAACAACATGAACAACAACGTGACCAATAACATGAACAACAATGTGACCAACAATGTGACCAACAACATGAACAACAATGTGAACAATAACATGAACA
>NC_046972.1:25030926-25035926 GCF_009769545.1 Cyclopterus lumpus | reverse complement strand
CGCAGACACACACACAGACACACCTACACACGCAGACACACACACAGACACACCTACACACGCAGACACACACACAGACACGCACACACTTAGCGGACCTCCAGCCAATTAGCTAATGGCTCGTTAAGGACCGCGTCCATTAGAGCTTCTAATAAATCAATTAGAACAGATGAGGATCCGATTGATCCGCTTCAGCTCTCCTATTGATCACATGGTGCCGTCACCATGGCAACCACAGGGGACAGAAATGGTGAAGGGGACAATATGAACTGGATTAAGAGTGTATTTCATGGTGTGCAATACTAACAGTAGTAGTAGTATTATTTTCACCAGACAGTAGTCTGTGTGTGACTGAGGACATTCCTGACAGTGTCCTCACATTGATGGACTAGGATAGGTCCTCATAGTGTTGGACTTGGACATGTCCTCACAGTGTTGGACTAGGACATGTCCTCATAGTGTAGGACTAGGATAGGTCCTCATAGTGTAGGACTAGGATAGGTCCTCATAGTGTTGGACTAGGACATGTCCTCACAGTGTTGGACTAGGACAGGTCCTCATAGTGTAGGACTAGGATAGGTCCTCACAGTGTTGGACTAGGACATGTCCTCATAGTGTAGGACTAGGATAGGTCCTCACAGTGTTGGACTAGGACATGTCCTCACAGTGTTGGACTAGGACATGTCCTCATAGTGTAGGACTAGGACATGTCCTCATAGTGTAGGACTAGGATAGGTCCTCATAGTGTTGGACTAGGACATGTCCTCACAGTGTTGGACTAGGATAGGTCCTCATAGTGTTGGACTAGGATATGTCCTCATAGTGTTGGACTAGGACATGTCCTCACAGTGTTGGACTAGGACATGTCCTCACAGTGTTGGACTAGGACATGTCCTCACAGTGTTGGACTAGGATAGGTCCTCATAGTGTTGGACTAGGATAGGTCCTCATAGTGTTGGACTAGGACAGGTCCTCATAGTGTTGGACTAGGACATGTCCTCACAGTGTTGGACTAGGACATGTCCTCACAGTGTTGGACTAGGATAGGTCCTCATAGTGTTGGACTAGGATAGGTCCTCATAATGTTGGACTAGGACATGTCCTCATAATGTTGGACTAGGACATGTCCTCACAGTGTTGGACTAGGACATGTCCTCATAGTGTTGGACTAGGATAGGTCCTCATAATGTTGGACTAGGACATGTCCTCATAATGTTGGACTAGGACATGTCCTCACAGTGTTGGACTAGGACATGTCCTCATAGTGTTGGACTAGGACATGTCCTCATAGTGTTGGACTAGGATAGGTCCTCATAGTGTTGGATTATGATAGGTCCTCATAGTGTTGGACTAGGACATGTCCTCACAGTGTTGGACTAGGATAGATCCTCATAGTGTTGGACTAGGATAGGTCCTCACAGTGTTGGACTAGGACATGTCCTCACAGTGTTGGACTAGGATAGGTCCTCACAGTGTTGGACTAGGACATGTCCTCACAGTGTTGGACTAGGATAGATCCTCATAGTGTTGGACTAGGATAGGTCCTCATAGTGTTGGACTAGGACATGTCCTCACAGTGTTGGACTAGGATAGGTCCTCATAGTGTTGGACTAGGATAGGTCCTCACAGTGTTGGACTAGGACAGGTCATCACAGTGTTGGACTAGGACATGTCCTCACAGTGTTGGACTAGGACAGGTCCTCATAGTGTTGGACTAGGACATGTCCTCATAGTGTTGGACTAGGATAGGTCCTCACAGTGTTGGACTAGGACAGGTCATCACAGTGTTGGACTAGGATAGGTCCTCATAGTGTTGGACTAGGACATGTCCTCACAGTGTTGGACTAGGACAGGTCCTCATAGTGTTGGACTAGGACATGTCCTCATAGTGTTGGACTAGGATAGGTCCTCACACTGTTGGACTAGGACAGGTCATCACAGTGTTGGACTAGGACATGTCCTCACAGTGTTGGACTAGGACATGTCCTCATAGTGTTGGACTAGGACATGTCCTCATAGTGTTGGACTAGGACAGGTCCTCACAGTGTTGGACTAGATCATGTCCTCACAGTGTTGGACTAGGATAGGTCCTCATAGTGTTGGACTAGGACATGTCCTCATAGTGTTGGACTAGGACATGTCCTCATATTGTTGGACTAGGACATGTCCTCACAGTGTTGGACTAGGACATGTCCTCATAGTGTTGGACTAGGACATGTCCTCATAGTGTTGGACTAGGACAGGTCCTCACAGTGTTGGACTAGATCATGTCCTCACAGTGTTGGACTAGGATAGGTCCTCATAGTGTTGGACTAGGACATGTCCTCATAGTGTTGGACTAGGACATGTCCTCATATTGTTGGACTAGGACATGTCCTCACAGTGTTGGACTAGGACATGTCCTCACAGTGTTGGACTAGGACAGGTCCTCACAGTGTTGGACTAGGACAGGTCCTCACAGTGTTGGACTAGGACATGTCCTCATAGTGTTGGACTAGGACATGTCCTCACAGTGTTGGACTAGGACATGTCCTCACATTGATGGACTAGGATAGGTCCTCATAGTGTTGGACTAGGACATGTCCTCACAGTGTTGGACTAGGACATGTCCTCACAGTGTTGGACTAGGACAGGTCCTCACAGTGTTGGACTAGGACAGGTCCTCATAGTGTTGGACTAGGACATTTCCTCATAGTGTTTTACTAGGACAGGTCCTCACAGTGTTGGACTAGGACATGTCCTCACAGTGTTGGACTAGGACATGTCCTCATAGTGTTGGACTAGGACATGTCCTCACAGTGTTGGACTAGGGCAGGTCCTCACAGTGTTGGACTAGGACAGGTCCTCATAGTGTTGGACTAGGACATGTCCTCACAGTGTTGGACTAGGACATGTCCTCACAGTAATGGACTAGGATAGGTCCTCATAGTGTTGGACTAGGACATGTCCTCACAGTGTTGGACTAGGATAGGTCCTCATAGTGTTGGACTAGGACATGTCCTCATAGTGTAGGACTAGGACATGTCCTCACAGTGTTGGTCTAGGATAGGTCCTCACAGTGTTGGACTAGGACATGTCCTCATAGTGTTGGACTAGGACATGTCCTCACAGTGTTGGACTAGGACATGTCCTCATAGTGTAGGACTAGGACATATCCTCACAGTGTTGGACTAGGATAGGTCCTCATAGTGTAGGACTAGGACATGTCCTCATAGTGTAGGACTAGGACAGGTCCTCACAGTGATGGACTAGAACACGTCCTCATAGTGTAGGACTAGGACATGTCCTCATAGTGTATGACTAGGACAGGTCCTCATAGTGTTGGACTAGGACATGTCCTCACAGTGATGGACTAGGACATGTCCTCATAGTGTAGGACTAGGACAGGTCCTCATAGTGTTGGACTAGGACATGTCCTCATAGTGTTGGACTAGGACATGTCCTCATAGTGTTGGACTAGGATAGGTCCTCATAGTGTAGGACTAGGACATGTCCTCATAGTGTAGGACTAGGACAGGTCCTCACAGTGATGGACTAGAACACGTCCTCATAGTGTAGGACTAGGACATGTCCTCATAGTGTATGACTAGGACAGGTCCTCATAGTGTTGGACTAGGACATGTCCTCACAGTGATGGACTAGGACATGTCCTCATAGTGTAGGACTAGGACAGGTCCTCATAGTGTTGGACTAGGACATGTCCTCATAGTGTTGGACTAGGACATGTCCTCATAGTGTTGGACTAGGATAGGTCCTCATAGTGTTGGACTAGGACATGTCCTCATAGTGTTGGACTAGGACATGTCCTCATAGTGTTGGACTAGGATAGGTCCTCATAGTGTTGGACTAGGATAGGTCCTCATAGTGTTGGACTAGGACATGTCCTCACAGTGTTGGACTAGGACATGTCCTCATAGTGTAGGACTAGGACAGGTCCTCATAGTGTTGGACTAGGACATGTCCTCATAGTGTTGGACTAGGACATGTCCTCATAGTGTTGGACTAGGATAGGTCCTCATAGTGTTGGACTAGGACATGTCCTCATAGTGTTGGACTAGGACATGTCCTCACAGTGTTGGACTAGGACAGGTCCTCACAGTGTTGGACTAGGACATGTCCTCATAGTGTAGGACTAGGACAGGTCCTCATAGTGTAGGACTAGGACAGGTCCTCACAGTGATGGACTAGGACATGAGCAGCTCCATCAGCAGCTCCAGCTCTGTAGTCCAGTGGGCCTGATGCCATGAAATTAATGAGACTTTATGGGCAGCAGTCCCAGTTACACACACACACACACACACACACACACACGCCACAAGTCATATTTCTCATTGTGTGTATGTTGTATTGTGTGTATTGTTTTATTGTTGCTGATAAAACTACAGCTCACTGAAGCTGAAAACACAAAAACCCGTCACGAGACTGGAAGTACACAACCACACAAAGTATTTCATAATTAAAACATTTTAATGAATTTAAACATAACACTTCAGTTATTCATATTAGAAGAAGAAGTCTAGTCATGACATCATCGTTCAGTTTGATGGTGAGGTCATGCAGCAGATTGTACTGATGGAGCAGACATAGAATATTCTATTACTGTGTGTGTGTGTGTGTGTGTGTGTGTGTGTGTGTGTGTGTGTGTGTGTGTGTGTGTGTGTGTGTGGCCTCTCATCATTAATACATGTCATCATTTCCACTCAGAGTGGTTCTGACCTTCACGTCTCTCGACTCTTTAACATCTTTTCATGTTTAAAACCTTCAGGATCGATCGGAGCCGCTCTGATTGATTTGTTATTGATCTTTAGTCTGAAGCTCTTTGTGGAGTTTGGTGTTTCTTCCCAAAAATAAATATTTTCCTTCAAATTTGTAATTTGTGTTTTTGGGCGATACAAAATAATTGTTGTTGTCGTTGCAGTCGTTGTTGTTGTTGTTGTTGTTGTTGTTGTGGATGAAACGCAGACATCCGTCTCTTCCTGTTAACGATAAAGTTGTCAACC
>NC_046972.1:25003426-25023426 GCF_009769545.1 Cyclopterus lumpus | reverse complement strand
GCCCCGAGTCCGCTAGACGAGTCCGCTAGACCTGTGCCCCGAGTCCGCTAGACCTGTGCCCCGAGTCCTCTAGACCTGTGCCCCGAGTCCTCTAGACCTGTGCCCCGAGTCCTCTAGACCTGGACCCCGAGTCCGCTAGACCTGGGCCCCGAGTCCTCTAGACCTGGGCCCCGAGTCCTCTAGACCTGGACCCCGAGTCCTCTAGACCTGGGCCCCGAGTCCGCTGGAGCAGATTAAATGCATACAAACATATTTATTGTGTTACAACCCGGCTCAGACGGCAACATGGAGACCAGTTAACCACGTTAGTCATTTATTTAAAGAACACAACTAGGTTAACACAAAGGAGCTGATTGGCTGTCTGGAGAGCAGCCAATCAGGAGAGCCCTCTGTCTTCAGGTGCCTCCAGGCTCAGGTGTGGCTCATCAGCTGATGAACAGCCTGAAAGACAAAAGGACCCAGACTGTATGTGTATGTGTATGTGTATGTGTGTGTGTGTGTGTGTGTGTATGTGTGTGTCAGACGCACTAGATGGCCCCAGACCTCCACCTTCTCTTGTCTCCAGGTGGAGTAAGATCTTCAAGTCCCGGATCATTCAGACCATCGCTCTCTATGGGAACACTTCCTTCATGGTGGCCATCGCCATCCTCGTCTTCCTGCTCATCGGTATGTGTGGAAATAATGATCTTTCTCAGTGAGGTTCTTATTCTACTGGTAAATATTGAGAATTAATGATCTTATTTCTGTCTTTAAAAAGTCTTAAAGCTGCATTCTCTCTCCTGACCACCATCCTCTTATATACATGATGTGTGTGTGTGTGTGTGTGTGTGTGTGTGTGTGTGTGTGTGTGTGTGTGTAGATGCGTTCCGTGAGGTGAGGAAGTACAGCGTGACGGAGAAGGTGGATCTCACCAACAACCCGATTGCCATTGAACACATTCACATGAAGCTGTTCAGAGCTCAGAGGAACGAGTACATCGCCGGCTTCGCCCTGCTGCTCTGCCTGTGAGACACACACACACACACACACACACACACACAGGAACATGTGCACTGTAACACACACACGGAGAGCGACGTTCTAAATGCAGAGGAATTTTACAGTTAGATGGAAAGAATGAGCAGCTGTGTGTGTGTGTGTGTTTGGACACACACACACACACACGGAGCTTGTAGGTGTGGCTCTGCCTCTGATTGGCTGACGGTCTCGTTTCTTCTTCGTGGTTCTGGAGTTATTTAAGTTGATAAATGACGAACTCTTGTTGCACGATCAATACGTGAAATCCACGACACTCGCGATGCCTTCAGGCTCCGTTCATACAACTGATTATGTGATCGGGTGCTGTGGCGGCGCTCGGCCTGCAGGGGGCGGGGCTCGGCCTGCAGGGGGCGGGGCTCGGCCTGCAGGGGGCGGGGCTCGGCAGCAGCTGCTGTAACGGGAGGACTCCAGCGTTTAGACCGAGCCCGTTTCTCACCGGCGGAAACATCGGGAACGGAAAGAACCCGATTTGGGTTTTTAAAGATTAACGTCTTCGCAACAAGTTGACGTTAGCGTAGCTTAGCATCAAACTCCAGAAAACGAGCTTTAAAAGTTCAGGTTTATTTCTGTTTATTTTGATTCAAATCCGTTTTATTAAAGTTCATTGTTGCGTCAACAAGTTATTCAACACGAATACTTAAAGTTCAACATGTTGGAACTCCCCCCCCCCCCCCCCCCCCCACCCCCCCACCCCCCCTCCTAATGATGACATCATCACACACACCTCAACTAGGAAATGTCAAGTGTGTGTCTGGCTATATTGGGTGGTGTATAATGTGTTGAGACATCACCCTGTGACGGATGACTTGATTTACCACACACACACACACACACACAGACACACACACACACACACACTGTTTATCAGCCAGAAGCTGTAAAATAACGTGAGTTTTCCATCTTTCTGACGGTCCTTGAACACATCAAACATTTAATTTTCTACGCGTCTCATTTAAAATCTCTTTCAAATAATCTGTTTGCTTTAATCAAATTGTGTTAAAACATTTAATTCTGAGCTCCTCATCATGATTCATGATTCTGAGACCAACAAATCTGAAACTTTGAACGGTTTAATATTTACAAACATTGTTTTAAAATAACGTTGAATCATGAATTGAAGACGAGACTTTTTTACGGTTGCTCTTTATTCAGATGTGGGCGTGTGCCCTCGCTGACTCCTCCCCCTTTGCGTCCCCCCAGCTTGCTGCGTCGCATCGCCACCCTGCTCTCCCAGCAGGCCACGCTCATGGCGTCCAACGAGGCCTTCAAGAAGCAGGCGGAGGGCGCCAGCAACGCCGCCAAGAAGTACATGGAGGACAACGAGCTGCTGCAGGAGGTGCTTATACTTATATTATTATATTAATATTTTTATGTGACCCAAGAGGTGACGACTCGTGTTGCGTTCATGAAATGAAACAAAATGGTAGAAACGTGTTTTGAGATGCTGCTGTTCCTTCAGCTCACCAGAGGGGGGCAGCACTGATCTAGTGCCCACATAAACACCGCACACATTCAGAGACACACTCATTCAACAATGTGGATACACACACACGCACACACACACGCACACACACACACTCACTGGTAACTTGACCGATGTAAAGATCACCACGTCCTCTGCTGCTAAAAGGAGAGAGTGCTTCATCCGCATGTGACACACACACACACACACAATGACGCACACATGACTACACACACTGATACACACACATATTTACACACACTGATACACACACATATTTACACACACTGATACACACGTATATTTACACACACACATATATTTACACACATATTTACATACATATATTTACACACATATCTCTACACACACATCTCTACACACTGATACACACACATATTTACACACACTGATACACACACTGATACACACACATATTTACACACAATAAAATAGAGTATTTCATCCTTTCAGGGTCCAAACTGTCGTTAACTGAAGCTGATGATTTATCAAAGATAGTTTGTGATTAAAGAGGCGTCACTCTGAGGCTTCTGTAGTCCCAACGGAGTGAGGCCTCTGTTCAGAGGCTCTTTGAGGACCGTTTTCAATCTTCTTGTAATCAATAATTTAATATATAATTATATAATTAATTATTAATAAAAAATATAATTTATTAATGATGTGTTGGGTGAGCCACATGGGAGTGAAACCGTCAGCCAATCAGAGAGCAGGATGAATCTGGAGCGGCTGTCTATGAACAGCTGCTCGTCTCCAAACACACACCGACTTCTTCTTCATGTGGTGAAGCTGTGAGAACTTTATTAATTATTCTTTAGGGACTTTGAGCAGTTATTGTTGTATCTTACAATTATAAGATATTAATTAAGGTGTAAATAAACATATTTAAAAATGCAAAACATAAACAAAGTCAGAGTTAATGTATGTTTAATCTGTTATTTATTAAAGTCTTTAATCTGTGTGCAGGCTGTTTACTTCAATATTATTATTTATACAAACTGGATGTTTGTGCACCAACAGGACGGAAGCTTTTATGAAACTTATTTTTCACAATAAAAGTCTTGTTGGGGAAACAAAGTCCGCTGCAAGGCTGGAGAGCTTTTAATTTGAAGTGCGTGTTAATTAATCTTTCTAAACGTTTTAATTTGAACCTTCTCGAGGAAATAAACGTTAAATGTAAAACTTTTTTTGTGTGTTTTTCGTCTCGACAGAAACTTCGTGACGCCGGAGTCGAGCTGCCGGCGGCCGGAAAGAAAGGAGGCGCGCCGCAGGAGGAGAACAAGACCCTGAAGGAGGAGGTGAAGACCCTGAAGGAGGAGCTGGACGCCTCCAAGAAGGGTGAGGAGCAAGAACTCCTTTACTCAGAGTACCACAGTGGGGAAGTACTCGTGTTACGGATCAATAAACTCATCAAAATATGAGCCTGAACGCACCATCATGTCACTGAAGAGCCTGAACGCATCATCATGTCACTGATGTGAGCCTGAATGCCTCATGTAATAAAGTGAACCTCTGATGGTTCTCCGTTAGCAATACTGCTAACGTTACTAGCTAACGTCTAACATGTTACTAGCTAACGTCTAACATGTTACTAGCTAACGTCTAACATGTTACTAGCTAACGTCTAACATGTTACTAGCTAACGTCTAACATGTTACTAGTTAACGTCTAACATGTTACTAGTTAACGTCTAATGTTACTAGCTAACGTCTAACATGTTACTAGCTAACGTCTAACATGTTACTAGCTAACGTCTAACATGTTACTAGCTAACGTCTAACGTTACTAGCTAACGTCTAACATGTTACTAGCTAACGTTACTAGCTAACGTCTAACATGTTACTAGCTAACGCTACTAGCTCTCCTCCTGCTCAGTTCAGTAAGTTGAAGCTGAGGGAAGAAACAGTTTCTGAGCCCGTCGGTGTTTGTGGGCTTGCGTTGTCTTTCTGAGTCCACAATGATCTCCTTGCTCTTTCCCGCGTTGAGGGCCAGGTTGTTGGCGCACTACGCCGCCAGTTGCCGGACCTCCTCCCTGTAGGCCGACTCCTCCTCCTCGTTGAGGACCACGACCGCTGTGTCGTCTGCAAACTTGTCGTTGGTGTTAGAAACGTGTGCAGAGGCCTCGGCCCTGTGGAACGCCTGAGGAGGGTCTGGCACGGTTGAGGTGGTTTTGAAGCAGCTGCTCGGTCCAGCGACAGGTGGAAGATGTCAGCTGCCCAGCACAGGCCTTAAGCGCCGTCCAGGGATGCCTTCAGGGACACGTTGGTGGGGGAGAGGGGCAGGTGGTCTGCAGGGGGCACAGTCTTGCTGGCCTCCTTCTCCTGGTTGTCCCTGTTAATGCCTTGCCACATGAGTCGGGGGTCTGAGTTGTTGTTGAAGTTCTCCTCAGTCCTCATTGTGGCTCAGTTTGGCCCTCTTGATGCTCCCCCCCACCCCCACCCCCCCTCAGGTTGGCCCTCTTGATGCCCCCCCTCAGCTTGGCCCTCTTGATGCCCCCCCTCAGCTTGGCCCTCTTGATGCCCCCCCCCCTCAGGTTGGCCCTCTTGATGCTCCCCACCCCCCCTCAGGTTGGCCCTCTTGATGCCCCCCCCCCCTCAGCTTGGCCCTCTTGATGCCCCCCCTCAGGTTGGCCCTCTTGATGCTCCCCCCCCCCCCACCCCCCCCTCAGGTTGGCCCTCTTGATGCCCCCCCCCCTCAGCTTGGCCCTCTTGATGCCCCCCCCTCAGCTTGGCCCTCTTGATGCCCCCCCCTCAGCTTGGCCCTCTTGATGCCCCCCTCAGCTTGGCCCTCTTGATGCCCCCCTTCTTTGTAGTCCTCAGCCATGTTGGTGTAACGTGGTCCAGGGTCTTGTCTGCTCTAGTGGGGCAGGAGACATGTTTGGATTGGTTGAAGTGCCCCGCCACAATAAAGGCTGCCTCCGGGGTTTAGTCTGTAGTGGCTAATGGCAACATGCAGTTCCTTCATTGCTAGCTTAGCATTAGCATCCGGAGGGATTCATGCTGCAGATGTGAACTTGATGAGGTCAGCAGAGCAGGGACTCGATTAAAGCAGCGCAACAAGCTTTGTTTATAGAAATGCACAGGCCCCGCCTCTTTATAGAAATGCACAGGCCCCGCCTCTTTATAGAAATGCACAGGCCCCGCCTCTTTATAGAAATGCACAGGCCCCGCCTCTTTATAGAAATGCACGTTCCACTGGACAACTTTATTTACACCGTGACGGTTAACGATGGACTTCATGTTCGCAGCGCTACAGAAGTCGGACAGTGACGTTCGTGCGATGAAGAAACAGGCGGAGAATCTGACGGTGGAGTACGACCGTCTGCTGGAGGAACACAGCAAACTGCTGGTAACACACACACACACACACACACACACACTAACCAGAGGTAAAGTTATTTACTGTCATTACTTTATGGTTTCAAATCTTCAATACAGCGTGATGTTCTTTTATTAATTATGGTCATTCAGAGTCAAACAGACCATAAAGCAGGGGACGCTTTAGGGCGGGGCTACAAGGTGATTGACAGGTCTCTAAGTCACTGCTCCTCAGTCCTCGCCCGTGTTTTTACCGCCCTGTTCTCTGTCTGCAGGCCACCAGCGACAAGAAGTCCGACTGAGGAGACGGCGTCTCTTCCACCGACGGTGTCACGTCTGCTCTGGATGAACTGATCTGGTTATTCTACGTGGTTCAAATATAATATAATGTTTAAGATCTCGTCGCTCGTTTGTGAAACTTTGTTTTGATTTTCCATTTCACTTTGAGTTGATTTATGAGAAACTTTAATTCCACGCGCTCAAGACTCGAAGTAGAGTTTAAATATTCCACGTTCTTTGAACTTTACGGGAGTCGGTAGTTAAACGTCGGCTTTATACGAGCTCAATCGCCACGGTAACGTCAAAGTATGCGTATATATCTTTATACATGTGTGCATATACACTCAGTCTAAACTCTAGTTCTGCTCGTACAAAGTGATCCGTCGTTATCGTCATAAACACGGTTTGGAAAAACGTTTTTTTTCAGTTTTATTGTTTACGGTTCAACGTTTTTTGTTTTGAGATCTTCGACTTTAAACATCGGAAGTCGTGACTCTTGGTTTTTTTTTCCTTTCTTGCGGGACAGAAATGTTTCACGAGGAACTAAAATCCTGTTTAAAGAGTCAGAATGTTCAGAGAGAAGAATGATGAAGAGGAAGAGGAAGATGAAGTCGTTCCCAAGTACAAATTGTTGTGAATTTGAGAATTTAAAGAACAAGTTATATTTTTTTATAGACTTTGATCTTTCTCTACATCTTCTTCCTCTGGAATATTAATGATAATCAAAAGATGTCGTTTAAAACAAACAAATATACATTTTTGTCACTGACCGTCCATCTGAAAAGTGGTTTGGTTAAAATAATCTGAACTAAACATCCAGACAGGAAGTTGACGGACTCTACTTCCTGTTGTGGTGTTTTAGTCACATGACGACCACCCTTTTCTTTTCTTTTTGAAAATCCTTTTTTGTCACCTGATTTTTGTTTTGACATTTTATTCCAGACGTCGTTCGTGTCGCGGCTAACGAACGGTTGAGTCCACAAGGTTCTCACTTGCTTCTTTGCTTCACTCTGTTTGAAACGCTTCGTTTGAGCCTGAATGTACGCTTATTATTATTATTATTATTATTATTATTTTAGTGTTTACATGCTTTGACGCTTTATTCTGAAACACAAACTTGAGACCAAATCACGTTCATATTTCTGTATTCTACTTTTCTGTGCTTTTATTTTCTCATGTTCAGGTGCATCATGGGAAGTCTGAGGTGCATGATGGGAAGTCTTGAGGTGAACTGTATCTCAAAGTATGAAGTGCTAAAAATAAAGCTGCTTCTGCAGAGTCGAAGGTTTCTTCTTTGTGTGTCTGTCCAATGAACATGAAAGAAGAAGAACTTTATTTATTAAATACAGTATATAATGGTGTCTGTACACTCTGTGGTACTAGTCCTGCAGTAAAGTACCTGTACACTCTGTGGTACTAGTCCTACAGTAAAGTACCTGTACACTCTGTGGTACTAGTCCTACAGTAAAGTACCTGTACACTCTGTGGTACTAGTACTAGTCCTACAGTAAAGTACCTGTACACACTGTGGTACTAGTCCTGCAGTAAAGTACCTGTACACTCTGTGGTACTAGTACTAGTCCTACAGTAAAGTACCTGTACACTCTGTGGTACTAGTCCTACAGTAAAGTACCTGTACACACTGTGGTACTAGTCCTACAGTAAAGTACCTGTACACTCTGTGGTACTAGTACTAGTCCTACAGTAAAGTACCTGTACACTCTGTGGTACTAGTACTAGTCCTACAGTAAAGTACCTGTACACTCTGTGGTACTAGTCCTACAGTAAAGTACCTGTACACTCTGTGGTACTAGTCCTACAGTAAAGTACCTGTACACTCTGTGGTACTAGTACTAGTCCTACAGTAAAGTACCTGTACACTCTGTGGTACTAGTCCTACAGTAAAGTACCTGTACACTCTGTGGTACTAGTCCTACAGTAAAGTACCTGTACACTCTGTGGTACTAGTACTAGTCCTACAGTAAAGTACCTGTACACTCTGTGGTACTAGTCCTGCAGTAAAGTACCTGTACACACTGTGGTACTAGTACTAGTCCTGCAGTAAAGTACCTGTACACACTGTGGTACTAGTACTAGTCCTGCAGTAAAGTACCTGTACACACTGTGGTACTAGTACTAGTCCTGCAGTAAAGTACCTGTACACTCTGTGGTACTAGTACTAGTCCTGCAGTAAAGTACCTGTACACTCTGTGGTACTAGTACTAGTCCTACAGTAAAGTACCTGTACACTCTGTGGTACTAGTACTAGTCCTACAGTAAAGTACCTGTACACTCTGTGGTACTAGTCCTACAGTAAAGTACCTGTACACTCTGTGGTACTAGTCCTACAGTAAAGTACCTGTACACTCTGTGGTACTAGTACTAGTCCTACAGTAAAGTACCTGTACACTCTGTGGTACTAGTCCTACAGTAAAGTACCTGTACACTCTGTGGTACTAGTCCTACAGTAAAGTACCTGTACACTCTGTGGTACTAGTACTAGTCCTACAGTAAAGTACCTGTACACTCTGTGGTACTAGTCCTGCAGTAAAGTACCTGTACACACTGTGGTACTAGTACTAGTCCTGCAGTAAAGTACCTGTACACACTGTGGTACTAGTACTAGTCCTGCAGTAAAGTACCTGTACACACTGTGGTACTAGTACTAGTCCTGCAGTAAAGTACCTGTACACTCTGTGGTACTAGTACTAGTCCTGCAGTAAAGTACCTGTACACACTGTGGTACTAGTACTAGTCCTGCAGTAAAGTACCTGTACACACTGGTACTAGTACTAGTCCTGCAGTACTTCCTCGTGTCTAAACTTAGCGTCTCGGCCCGGCAGCTGTTGGTCTGGACGCCGGTCGGCTTTGGGAACCGGTTTGAGCCGGTTTGAGCCGCTCCGCTTCCCCCGATCGGTTTTCACTGGCGAGCCGAGAACCTTTGGCCAAAAGAACGTCTTCGTATTTCTGTCTTCTGTTTCCTGGAAGTTCAGTTTAAAGACGTCTCCACCAGACTACCGTCACTACGCCATGAACAGACTGTCCTCGTCTACTTCCTGTCCTCGTCTATTTGTCTTAGTCCTGTCCTCGTCTACTTCCTGTCCTCGTCTATTTGTCTTAGTCCTCGTCTACTTGTCTACTTCCTGTCCTCGTCTACTTGTCTTAGTCCTGTCCTCGTCTACTTCCTGTCCTCATGTTAGTCCTGTCTTCGTCTACTTCCTGTCCTCGTCTATTTGTCTTAGTCCTCATCTACTTGTCTTAGTCCTCGTCTACTTGTCTACTTCCTGTCCTCGTCTACTTGTCTTAGTCCTGTCCTCGTCTACTTCCTGTCCTCATGTTAGTCCTGTCTTCGTCTACTTCCTGTCCTCGTCTACTCCTTGTCCACTTCCTGTCCTCATGTTAGTCCTGTCTTCGTCTACTTCCTGTCCTCGTCTACTCCTTGTCCTTGTCTACTTCCTGTCCTCATGTTAGTCCTGTCTTCGTCTACTTCCTGTCCTCGTCTACTTGTCTTAGTCCTCGTCTACTTGTCTACTTCCTGTCCTCGTCTACTTTTCTTAGTCCTGTCCTCGTCTACTTCCTGTCCTCATGTTAGTCCTGTCTTCGTCTACTTCCTGTCCTCGTCTACTCCTTGTCCTTGTCTACTTCCTGTCCTCATGTTAGTCCTGTCTTCGTCTACTTCCTGTCCTCGTCTACTTCCTGTCCTCATGTTAGTCCTGTCTTCGTCTACTTCCTGTCCTCGTCTACTTCCTGTCCTCATGTTAGTCCTGTCTTCGTCTACTTCCTGTCCTCGTCTACTCCTTGTCCTCGTCTACTTCCTGTCCTCTACTTCCTGTCCTCATGTTAGTCCTGTCCTCCTCTACTTCCTGTCTTCTACTTCCTTTCCTCATGTTAGTCCTGTCTTCGTCTACTTCCTGTCCTCGTCTACTTGTCTTAGTCCTGTCCTCGTCTACTTCCTGTCCTCATGTTAGTCCTGTCCTCGTCTACTTCCTGTTCTCGTCTATTTGTCTTAGTCCTGTCCTCGTCTACTTGTCTTAGTCCTGTCCTCCTACTTCCTGTCCTCATGTTAGTCCTGTCTTCGTCTACTTCCTGTCCTCGTCTATTTGTCTTAGTCCTGTCCTCCTCTACTTCCTGTCCTCATGTTAGTCCTGTCCTCGTCTACTTCCTGTCCTTGTCTATTTGTCTTAGTCCTCGTCTACTTCCTGTCCTCGTCTACTTGTCTTAGTCCTCGTCTACTTCCTGTCCTCTACTTCCTGTCCTCATGTTAGTCCTGTCTTCGTCTACTTCCTGTCCTCGTCTATTTGTCTTAGTCCTCGTCTACTTCCTGTCCTCGTCTACTTGTCTTAGTCCTCGTCTACTTCCTGTCCTCTACTTCTTGTCCTCATGTTAGTCCTGTCTTCGTCTACTTCCTGTCCTCATGTTAGTCCTGTCCTCCTCTACTTCCTGTCCTCATGTTAGTCCTGTCTTCGTCTACTTCCTGTCCTCGTCTACTCCTTGTCCTCGTCTACTTCCTGTCCTCTACTTCCTGTCCTCATGTTAGTCCTGTCCTCGTCTACTTGTCTTAGTCCTGTCCTTGTCTACTTCCTGTCCTCATGTTAGTCCTGTCTTCGTCTACTTCCTGTCCTCGTCTACTCCTTGTCCTTGTCTACTTCCTGTCCTCATGTTAGTCCTGTCTTCGTCTACTTCCTGTCCTCGTCTACTTGTCTTAGTCCTCGTCTACTTGTCTACTTCCTGTCCTCGTCTACTTTTCTTAGTCCTGTCCTCGTCTACTTCCTGTCCTCATGTTAGTCCTGTCTTCGTCTACTTCCTGTCCTCGTCTACTCCTTGTCCTTGTCTACTTCCTGTCCTCATGTTAGTCCTGTCTTCGTCTACTTCCTGTCCTCGTCTACTTCCTGTCCTCATGTTAGTCCTGTCCTCGTCTACTTCCTGTCCTCATGTTAGTCCTGTCTTCGTCTACTTCCTGTCCTCGTCTACTCCTTGTCCTCGTCTACTTCCTGTCCTCTACTTCCTGTCCTCATGTTAGTCCTGTCCTCCTCTACTTCCTGTCTTCTACTTCCTTTCCTCATGTTAGTCCTGTCTTCGTCTACTTCCTGTCCTCGTCTACTTGTCTTAGTCCTGTCCTCGTCTACTTCCTGTCCTCATGTTAGTCCTGTCCTCGTCTACTTCCTGTTCTCGTCTATTTGTCTTAGTCCTGTCCTCGTCTACTTGTCTTAGTCCTGTCCTCCTACTTCCTGTCCTCATGTTAGTCCTGTCTTCGTCTACTTCCTGTCCTCGTCTATTTGTCTTAGTCCTGTCCTCCTCTACTTCCTGTCCTCATGTTAGTCCTGTCCTCGTCTACTTCCTGTCCTCGTCTATTTGTCTTAGTCCTCGTCTACTTCCTGTCCTCGTCTACTTGTCTTAGTCCTCGTCTACTTCCTGTCCTCTACTTCCTGTCCTCATGTTAGTCCTGTCTTCGTCTACTTCCTGTCCTCGTCTATTTGTCTTAGTCCTCGTCTACTTCCTGTCCTCGTCTACTTGTCTTAGTCCTCGTCTACTTCCTGTCCTCTACTTCCTGTCCTCATGTTAGTCCTGTCCTCCTCTACTTCCTGTCCTCATGTTAGTCCTGTCTTCGTCTACTTCCTGTCCTCGTCTACTCCTTGTCCTCGTCTACTTCCTGTCCTCTACTTCCTGTCCTCATGTTAGTCCTGTCCTCGTCTACTTGTCTTAGTCCTGTCCTCGTCTACTTCCTGTCCTCATGTTAGTCCTGTCTTCGTCTACTTCCTGTCCTCGTCTACTCCTTGTCCTCGTCTACTTCCTGTCCTCTACTTCCTGTCCTCATGTTAGTCCTGTCTTCGTCTACTTCCTGTCCTTGTCCTCGTCTACTTCCTGTCCTCATGTTAGTCCTGTCCTCGTCTACTTCCTGTCCTCATGTTAGTCCTGTCTTCGTCTACTTCCTGTCCTCGTCTACTCCTTGTCCTCGTCTACTTCCTGTCCTCTACTTCCTGTCCTCATGTTAGTCTTGTCTTCGTCTACTTCCTGTCCTCGTCTACTCCTTGTCCTCGTCTACTTCCTGTTCTCATGTTAGTCCTGTCCTCGTCTACTTCCTGTCCTCATGTTAGTCCTGTCTTCGTCTACTTCCTGTCCTCGTCTACTCCTTGTCCTCGTCTACTTCCTGTCCTCATGTTAGTCCTGTCCTCGTCTACTTCCTGTCCTCATGTTAGTCCTGTCTTCGTCTACTTCCTGTCCTCGTCTACTCCTTGTCCTCGTCTACTTCCTGTCCTCTACTTCCTGTCCTCATGTTAGTCCTGTCCTCGTCTACTCCTTGTCCTCGTCTACTTCCTGTCCTCCTCTACTTCCTTTCCTCATGTTAGTCCTGTCTTCGTCTACTTCCTGTCCTTGTCCTCGTCTACTTCCTGTCCTCATGTTAGTCCTGTCCTCGTCTACTTCCTGTCCTCATGTTAGTTCTGTCCTCGTCTACTTCCTGTCCTCATGTTAGTCCTGTCTTCGTCTACTTCCTGTCCTCGTCTACTCCTTGTCCTCCTCTACTTCCTGTCCTCATGTTAGTCCTGTCTTCGTCTACTTCCTGTCCTCGTCTACTCCTTGTCCTCGTCTACTTCCTGTCCTCATGTTAGTCCTGTCCTCGTCTACTTCCTGTCCTCATGTTAGTCCTGTCCTCCTCTACTTCCTGTCCTCATGTTAGTCCTGTCTTTGTCTACTTCCTGTCCTCGTCTACTCCTTGTCCTCGTCTACTTCCTGTCCTCTACTTCCTGTCCTCATGTTAGTCCTGTCTTCGTCTACTTCCTGTCCTCGTCTACTTCCTGTCCTCTACTTCCTTTCCTCATGTTAGTCCTGTCTTCGTCTACTTCCTGTCCTTGTCTACTTCCTGTCAATCTATCCTTCGATATGTGAACATTTTCAAACTTTAACTCTGTTGGATAAAGATGTCAAAATCCTAGAAATAAAATACAAAATAATAATAATAATTCAGTAAGATAATAATAAATAGGTATACTAATAAGCTGAACCTTTTCTCTTCACTAAAACTCAAACACACCCAGTAACCACGGAGACGGATCAGCTGTCATGAATTAGTTTTATTGCGTTGTTGACGAGCACAGTGATCACAGCATGGAGACCCTCACAGGGGTCAAAGGTCAATGAAACACAGGTGACATCATCAGGGCTCGGAGTTAACTGACATCATCGACTAAGTCGGCGAGTTTTTATTTAATATTTTTGGCTGGTGACTCGTTAACGTAGAGTCCCGAGTGTCGTTAGTACACAGCTACTAATGGATCAATCTACAGATCGGCTCTAATCGATCGTCTAGTCTACGGCTCTGGATGGAAGACAGGAAGTCACAGGAAGTCACAGGAAGTCACAGGAAGTCACAGGAAGTCACAGGAAGTCACAGGAAGTCACAGGAAGTCACAGGAAGTCACAAATCACAACACGAACGGCGTCAGCGAGTTTCAGCTGGAAACGTCTTCAGACAAATAAAACTACAGCTCCCATGATGCTTTGCTAGAGGTGAACAACTACAGCTCCCATGATGCTTTGCTAGAGGTGAACAACTACAGCTCCCATGATGCTTTGCTAGAGGTAACTGGTGAGTATAATATAAGTGAGTGACAGTTTTCTTCTTCTGTGACTTCTGATTTTAGTTTCTGTGAAACGAGACCTTCAGGGACTCGTTTCCTGACGTGGAGTTTCCAGCTCAAACACGAAGGGAGTTCCGGCCAGAGGAGAGCGCCCCCTGCTGGTTCCACTGATCCGACCTCAAGGTCAGAAACGTTTTTTATTTCAGGAGCACCAGCGACATTATAAAAAAAACAGCCCGTTGTGTCGAGAAAAGAAATAAACTTCTTCCGTATTTGCTTCTTTTTATTTTTGGAGGTTAAAAAACACTTTGGCAATGTTTTTGGCTATAAAATCAGTGGCACTATTTTTCAAAAAGTATCTAAAAACAACAATAATAAACGAAGCTGAAATAAACGTTGAAACCAGCCGACGGTGAAGTTTGTCGGACAGAATCGATGATGCAAATTTATTTAGTTCTTTACAGTTTTAGGTTTAAGGGTCCAGATATTTGAATTAAAAAAGTTGAAATGTTTGACGTCACCAAAGTTCATTTTGTAATTTTTGTATTTAAAAAAAAATTATTGTGCTGTTAGAAGTCTGAGAGAAATCCTTTTATTATCATTAATGTTTGTATTTATTTATATTTATTCATGTAGTCTAAAAACACTAAATTAATTTTTATTTTCTTTACAAACAAATAGTCATTTTTTTATTATATTTAATTGAATTTTTGAGAATTAAACAGGAAATATATATATATATATATATATATATATATATATATATATATATATATATATATATATATTGGTGGATGTATTAACTATCTAATATTTATTTTGGGTTGAAAAACCCACATCATTCTCCAGTGAGAAGAACAATTCACCTTTTATTTTCTTAAATAAATGTGACTTCCTGTCAGGTTTCCAGTTTTAAATCAAAGATTCTGTCACAACAAAGTTTTTGTATTTTTTTTGGCAGAAGAGCACAAAGACAAAATGACACGAAATATCAGATTTTGGTACTTTTTCATTTTCTCAACAGTTTTTTAATATGTAAATATAAATATATATATTTATATTTACATATTTTTTTATTTTGTCTTAATTTATTTAAATATTTTCCGTTTCTGACCCACCAGGCTCCAGAGATGAGACCTTTCAAAATAAAAGACTCAGTTAGAGTTAAAGTTTCTATAAAATTCTGCCCGTTAGTTTGATTAATGAAATATTAATTACTTAATTATCAGTGGTACTTGACAATAATCAATAATCGTATTAGTTTTAATAGTCAGTAATAATCTGTCACTTAAAATCATCGCTCAGCTGAAGAGCTGCAATAGTTTCATTAGTTTAATGTTTAAACGCTTAATTCACATTTTATATTTTAATATTGATTACATTTCTCACTGATGTTTTCAGTCGATAACTGAAGCTCCCACTGACTTCTGGGATATGTAGTTTTAGTTTTACTGAGCAGCACCCGATTGAGGTTGCTGTCCAGCTGGATTATTATTATTATTATTGTTGTTGTTCTGCCTGTTTCAGTCCAAACAAACAACTTATTTATTATTAAAACCTCTTTATTTCACCAGCTGACATGATGTGGAACACATGAAGTTTAATTCTATGAAATGAGCTGATTCAATAGTTTTTTTCTGCTTTTAAATAATAATAATGATAATAATAATAATAATAATAATGTGAGGGGGGGGGGGGGGGGTCGCTGATATCCAGGAAAACACAGAGAAAAA
Source organism: Cyclopterus lumpus (assembly GCF_009769545.1). Lineage (NCBI taxonomy): Eukaryota > Metazoa > Chordata > Actinopteri > Perciformes > Cyclopteridae > Cyclopterus > Cyclopterus lumpus. The sequence continues at coordinate 25,008,002 of NC_046972.1, read as the reverse complement.
TAAATCCTCTAAAACTCTAAAACTCTTCAAACTCTTGAGCACTTTGAAAATTAGAAATTAAAAAAAAAAGAAGAAAAATTAAAGATTCCCTTTCGTGGTGCATTCAGGGACACACAAAGCAAAGCCTCAACGTCACTGCATCGCAGCAAAACCCACCAAAATAAAAGCCCCGCTCCCCGCCGCTTGTTCACATGAGCCGGTCAGACGGTGTTTAAAGGCCTCGCAGCACCGACACAATATAAACACATCAAATATAATACTTTAAATTAATTACAGAAATGCGACGCTTTTAAAACCGTTTTTGTTCATTTTTTTGTTACTGGAGTGAAACTTTTTAAATGTTCATGTGTCACATTTTGAGAATCTTAAAGTCATCGGTGTTGCAGAACCTTTAAAGCTGCAACGAGAAGCAGGCAAGGAGGGAAATGCTTCCAGAAAAACTTCCCAGAATCCTCTCCTGCCGCCCTGCCGCCGAAACATTTGCATAAAAAGCTGAAGGAAGTTTATTTTGAAAGTCTGAAGTGAGGTAGCCTGAAGCTGGAGCCGCTCGACCGGCTAAAACGTGAACAATCGGCCAGAAATCATCACAATCACATACTGCATCAAATATAGATAATCAATATATATATAGATCTGTTCATACTCAACAAAATAAAAGCCTCCACAAAATAAATCTCTGATTCATTTTACAATATGTAAAACAAAACACAACTTCTTTTTTTTTTTTTTAAAGCAACGTTATCGTACAATGTGCAAATATGTTTTTCTTTCCCCCCCCGCCCCGCCCCGCCCCCTCTGACAGGTGGATGGTTGCTAGGAGACAGAGTTGTAGACATGCCCCGCAGACTGCTGATTGGTTGATTGTAAACCAGGACGTTAAGACAACGACGTTAAGACAACGACGTTAAGACAACAACGTTAACGACGTTAAGACAACGACGTTAAGACAACGACGTTAAAACAACGACGTTAAGACAACGACGTTAAGACAACGACGTTAAAACAACGACGTTAAAACAACGACGTTAAGACAACGACGTTAAGACAACGACGTTAAGACAACGACGTTAAAACGACGTTAAGACAACGACGTTAAGACAACGACGTTAAAACAACGACGTAAGGCAACGCTCGGCTGAGTCCCCCGGCTCTCATCTCTTCACCCGACGGCAATTATACATTTATTATAATCATTTGTATTATTATTCTATTTAATTGTATTATTGTTATACAATAATAATATAATATCTGTGTTGTTGACTTGCTAAACATTTCCAATCAGGATCCCTTTTAATTTAATTAATTCCATTAAATAATATGAATTCCATTTTATTTAATTAAATACATTTGAATGTCTTACATTTAATTGATCAGCTCCATCTTTGTCCTGGTTGAAAGAGTCCAAAACAAACCTGTAATTACATTTTTATTATTTTACAGCGACTGTCTGTTTGACGTTGGGTGGGAGGAGCTCAGCATTGAAGAGTGAACGGGTCATTGGCCGCCCGAGGGGCTGGTCTGGGAACAGTTTTGCTCCGTTTGGCACTTCAGTCGACCCGTGAACACAAGAGGTCAAAGGTCAGAGCCAGCGGGGTTCAGAGCAGCAGCTGTTTGAGTCAATAATAACAGTTTCATTCATGATTTTTAAAGATTATCATCTATTTATGGGTCAATAGAATTGATCAGTAAAATTGCTGTATTTTATTCTTGAACAACAATTCAAAGATGTTCAGCTTCTTAATCAATAGTTCAAAAGCGTTGGTTAGTTTTCCTCAAAGGTTTGAGTGGATTTAGTTTAAAACAATAAGAAAAGTTAAATATCTTTAAATATAAAAATATATTTAAGATGAACGGAGAAGAGTCCCGACTGCTCTGGGATCAGGACTGTCGGGTGCGTTCAGGGACTCACTGGGATTAGTGTGGTGGATTCAGGGGTTTGCTATGTAACGGGAACTCTGCCTCTTTTAAACCTCAGTCCTGCTGCAAAACGTTTAGTGAAAACAACACTCTGGTCTTATGGATACGATCGTATTGATACCAATGACGTTACGAGGGCCAACAAGGAGGTCCTTATCGAGGTGTCCACGAGGAGGTCCTCACGAAGTGTCCACGAGTAGGTCCCCACAAGGAGGTCCTCACGAGGTGTCCACGAGTAGGTCCCCACAAGGAGGTCCTCACAAGGTGTCCACGAGTAGGTCCCCACAAGGAGGTCCCCACAAGGAGGTCCTCACGAGGTGTCCATGAGTAGGTCCCCACAAAGAGGTCCTCACGAGGTGTCCACGAGTAGGTCCCCACAAGGAGGTCCCCACAAGGAGGTCCCCACAAGGAGGTCCCCACAAGGTGTCCACGAGTAGGTCCCCACAAGGAGGTCCTCACGAGGAGGTCCTCCATCCGCTGAGAGGCGCTTAAATGTATTGTGAAACTGTGGTTGACCAGGTCTCTGGACTCAACGGGGTCCAGGGCTCTGGACTTAACGGGGACCAGGGCTCTGGACTTAACGGGGACCAGGGCTCTGGATTTAACGGGGACCAGGGCTCTGGATTTAACGGGGACCAGGGCTCCGTCTCGGTGCAGGTTTTCAGCAGTTTGACGAGTTTTTGCGATGCGGGTAAAAAAACAAAATGGCGGCTTTCACAAAATAAATGTAAACTAAACCGACGTTTGACAGCAGAACTGAAAAGCAGAGAGACACAAACGACCTTTGACCTCTGGGAGTTTTCTGGGGTCAGACAGTCCGTCTGTCTACAACTGTGTCTGAATAGAGCCATCACACACACACACACACACACACACACACACACACAAATGTTTTGACGCACCGATTCATTGTGGTTTGATGTTTAATAGTGTGAGTGTGTGTGTGTGAGTGTGTGTGTGTGTGACACAAAGACTAGATTGCATTGATTCTCTTCATCCAACATGGAGGAAGCTTGACGTTCAGCAGTGTTTTTTCTTCGTTTTAAGCTCCGCCTTCTTTAGCTTCTCCAGCGTTCGACATTTTGTGGGAAAAAAATGAAGCATTTGATCCTTAAAATCTTCAAAGAGAATAATATTTACATTTGTCTGGAGGAGTGGAACCTTCACAGGTGGAGAACCCAGAGTGTGGATATAAAACCTCCTGGAGGAGCTGCAGCGTTCTCTTCTTCTTCTTTTTCTTCTTCTTCTCTGGGTCTGAAACACGGCGGTGTTCCTGGTGAGGACTGGAAGCGGCCAATCAAAGGGCTCGGTGCCCGGTGGAGGCCCCGCCTACATGACGCTCTCGAAGATGATGACCTTGTTGTCGTCGGCGGTGGACAGCGAGCTCAGGGACTTGATGTCGGGGGCCATGTACTCCAGCTGGTGGGCCCCCCACACCGGGGTGGTCAGGTGGGCCCAGCGCTGCAGACAGACAGGAGGAGGACAGACAGGTGAGCCGGGACGTTAAAGAGACAGTAACACACCAATCGGTGCAGCGTTGACAAAAGAGCGTGTAGAAAAAACATAGTATACGTACAGGGTAGTACCAGTACTTTTACTGTGTCTGTGTCCCTCCCAGTGTCTGTGTCCCTCCCAGTGTCTGTGTCCCTCCCAGTGTCTGTGTCCCTCCCAGTGTCTGTATCCCTCCCAGTGTCTGTATCCCTCCCAGTGTCTGTATCCCTCCCAGTGTCTGTGTCCCTCCCAGTGTCTGTATCCCTCCCAGTGTCTGTATCCCTCCCAGTGTCTGTGTCCCTCCCAGTGTCTGTGTCCCTCCCAGTGTCAGTGTCCCTCCCAGTGTCTGTGTCCCTTCCAGTGTCTGTGTCCCTCCCAGTGTCTGTATCCCTCCCAGTGTCTGTGTCCCTCCCAGTGTCTGTGTCCCTCCCAGTGTCTGTATCCCTCCCAGTGTCTGTGTCCCTCCCAGTGTCTGTATCCCTCCCAGTGTCTGTATCCCTCCCAGTGTCTGTATCCCTCCCAGTGTCTGTGTCCCTCCCAGTGTCTGTGTCCCTCCCAGTGTCTGTATCCCTCCCAGTGTCTGTGTCCCTCCCAGTGTCTGTATCCCTCCCAGTGTCTGTGTCCCTCCCAGTGTCTGTGTCCCTCCCAGTGTCTGTGTCCCTCCCAGTGTCTGTGTCCCTCCCAGTGTCTGTATCCCTCCCAGTGTCTGTATCCCTCCCAGTGTCTGTGTCCCTCCCAGTGTCTGTGTCCCTCCCAGTGTCTGTGTCCCTCCCAGTGTCTGTATCCCTCCCAGTGTCTGTGTCCCTCCCAGTGTCTGTATCCCTCCCAGTGTCTGTGTCCCTCCCAGTGTCTGTATCCCTCCCAGTGTCTGTATCCCTCCCAGTGTCTGTATCCCTCCCAGTGTCTCAGTGTCCCTCCCAGTGTCTGTGTCCCTCCCAGTGTCTGTGTCCCTCCCAGTGTCTGTGTCCCTCCCAGTGTCTCAGTGTCCCTCCCAGTGTCTGTATCCCTCCCAGTGTCTGTGTCCCTCCCAGTGTCTGTGTCCCTCCCAGTGTCTGTGTCCCTCCCAGTGTCTTTCATTGTCTCTTTGTCCCTCTCAGTGTCTCCCAGTCCCTCCCAGTGTCTGTGTCCCTCCCAGTGTCTTTCATTGTCTCTTTGTCCCTCTCAGTGT
>NC_046972.1:24945926-24995926 GCF_009769545.1 Cyclopterus lumpus | reverse complement strand
TATATATATACACACATACACTTATACCTATATGTTGTAAATGTATATGCATAATGAGTATTACTACATAAACAGTAAGTAAAGTATTTAAAGGTAAAGTACTCTGTGGTATAAAGAAAAACAGCTCAGTGTGTGTGTGTGTGTGTGTGTATACATACAGTACATACAGTACACACAGTACACACAGTAGTACTTCTCTCTCAGTCACGTCCCACTGCAGTCAAACTGTCCTCCCACATGACGACCAATCACAGCCCGCCACCTCACAGACCCTCCCCCTCCCTGTTGTAGTCACGGCAACGCTTAGGCCAGCCATGTGACAGCAGTGGGTACGAGTCACACACACACACTCTCTGAATCACAGCGTCTTCTCTTTACGTTTGAAGGTTGAACTTTTAAAGGAACAGTAACACATTTATAACAGCTGCCCCCTAAATAACCCCAAATAATGACCTCCTTCTCCTCCTTCTCCTCATCCTCCCCCACTAGCTGCTCCCCCACCTCCTCCTCCTATATTAATGTGGAGCAGCTGGTGTAAATAAAATGGGACGCGGCCGGTTCTCCCCTCTTATTGCCGTGACACGGCTCTATGGAAGCTGATCAATCAGTTGTCAGGTGACCTCTGACCTTCAGCAGTGTTGCGTAATTGACTGCAGCTGTTAGCGCGCTTCACTCGCTGGCAGCCGGTACATGTGTCCTGGTATATGTGACATTGTGGGGACCCGTTACCACACTGTCACTGTGGGGACTTGGCTCCCATCCGGTCCCTCACAGGGTATGTTATTATTATTAATAATGATAATAATAATAATAATAATAATAATTGAAATATGAAACATTTTGGAATAACAAAGATGTCACAAAACAACATTAAGCAGAAACTAAATAAATAAACGTTTACAAATAAATTATGTAAAAAGTTGGCAACTTGAGGTGTTTGTTATTATTTAATTGTATCTATTATTATTTACATATTAAAACAGCCTGAATTAAAACAGCCTGAATATGTTCGAGGATGTATGACCTGAGGAGGACATGTTCACATTCTTATATCAATGAAGTGTTTCGTGAAACCTGATTACGCACTTTGTTTCATTTTCAGAAAGTCTGCCGAAACAAAAAGCTTCATATTCTAGTTCTGAGTTACATATTCTAAAGGTTTTAAGTTTATTTAGGATCATTATTATTAAAGGGAACTCCACCAGATCTCCTTGAATCCCAGGGACGGGGCTACGAGTGTTTTAAAACAAGTTACCTTCCCGGTGGATTTGACTCCTTTCCAGACGCAGAAGTAAACCATCACCCAGACAGCGATCAGACACAACGCCATTTCCCAGTTAAAATCCCCAGTATCGCCCAGACCGGAGGAAATGTTCAGCACCTTCCTCCTGCACAGAGAGAGACAACGATAGCACAAATTAAAACACCAACTTCATTTATTTCTACCAGATGAAATACTAGAAAATATCAGAATATACCAGAATAATACCAGAAGATATCATAAAAATACCAGAGAATTCATTAAGAATAATTAACATTTCGTGACAATAACAGCAGAACCGACATCGGTTATTTATTATTTAGTTTGGTCCGAGTAGCACTCACTCCCAGAACTCGATGATGGGCGATTGGGCGTCCGCCAGCTCGGCGCAGGTCAAGTTGCCGCTGATGGTCACGTTGGCGAAGCTGCCGTTGTTGCAGTCCTGGCGACGGAAGATCTCGATGCAGTTGGGCGTGTTCCATTCGTTGTCGCAGGTGGACCAGGGAAGGGTGGAGTTAAAGGACTTGATCAAGTAGTAGAAGCCCCAGGCCAACACCATGATATAGTAAGTGTTGCAGAAAAACACAATCACCATGGAGGAATAACCCAGACCTGAGGAAGAGGAGGACGAAGACGGCAACATGACAACGGGTTTTATTCATGGAAACAGACAGGAAGACTTACATTGAGATCATTAAATAGAGAGCTGCAGGAATGAGTCCCAAAACTAAATGACTCAGCATTTTTCCACTTCCTGTTCCCTCCTCTAGAAGTCAATGAGTTGTTTAAATGTGTTTCACAGCAGCGTCTCGTTCTCTGACATATAAACACTTCAGTTTATTACTTTACACTTCAAACATCGTAGAATCATAAACTTTTGTTTGACTCACTTATTATTTTCAACAGGTCTCTCCTGTTTTGTCTCTTTAACGAGGAGTAAAACATATGAATATCCCAGTAAAGTATGATGGCTCAGCGTGGATATGATATCATGTGTCCGAGGGTGAACCAAGGGGCCCAGAACGGATCCCTGTGGAACTCCAGAAGAGGCCTTGACAGATACGATTCAATGGTTGTATTGTATTATTCTCCATGTGTCATGTAACCTGTGAACTTCATGTTTTCTTGCTGGCTCATATTTTCTGTATTGTGAATTTTTGTAACATGAGATTTTTGTGAAGTTTTACTTTCTGTTCCTGTTGTTTTGTTTTGTGCAAAGTAAATGTTGATGTACTTTGATCGACTATGATTCATTAATACATCAGAGACGATAAACAGGAAACTGGGAGCCATTCCAGAATCTGTGAACGGGGTCAAAACTGTACATGTGTATTTACTATTTTAGGAGCAGTAAAAACATCTGATCATGCTCAATGACCATAAAGTTTGTCTTTCACAGATAAACATGAACGCTCGATCTGCTGCTTGATGGACGACATCGTGTGATTTAATCTCTTTAATTTACCACACAAATCACATCTATAGTTTATACATTAATATCTCGGCAGTGAACTTTTTGATGAATCCACGTCGCTGTCCGTGGTCCTGAAGTAGCAGACGGATTTATAATTGGGACTCTGTGTGTGTGTGTGGGGGGGAGGGGTTTAATTTAATTTAATTGCCCCAGTGAACCCTTTTTATTCTACAAAATAAAAGTCCTGCTTCTCTCTGGAACAGAACCACCAGGACTAGAAGTAGAGCTGGAACACGTTAGAGCAGAATAACTTATTTATAAAATTAGAAAACAATATAATCTAAATATCAACATGTTTCAAATGTTAGAAATAAACGTCTTTTATATATTATACTATCAACTCTCCTCTATATTTGTTGTCACGTGACTGTCGGTCTCAGATGAATCAATCATGACGTCATAGTTTCACTGAGGAGCTCAGAATTTAATGTTTTTTTACAGAATCTGATTAAAGTTAACAGATTTTAAATGAGACACGTAGAATGAAATGTTGATGACAAATTAAGCTTTTATCTCACATGATGCGTTCAAGGACTGTCAGAACAATAATAAAATCGGACAAAAATGACATTATTTACAGCTTCTGGCTGATAAACAATGTTATTTATGCAATTGTTGTGGGATTTAAGTTTCATGTAAACTGAACGTGTCTAATATTTACGATCAAAACAAACTTTGTTTCAGACCCCGAATGTCTTTCTTTAATAAATAACATTTATGAGTTAATTCATCCAGGTGTTGACTGTTGGTGTGAACCGGTGAATGAAGGAGCTCCGTCAACACCCAAAGTTTAAAGGTCGCAGGAAGGTCGGCGTAGTAAAGCTCACGAGTCATGAGGTAAAGATCAACTGATAACGACTATGTGTAGAGCTAACAGAGATATAAAGGAATCGTGTGTGTGTGTGTGTACGTGTGTGTGTACGTGTCTGACAGCACATACAGCAGCAGGATCACAGATTATCGCCTGCAGATAAAACTCCACAGAAAGCTGAATGTGTGTTTGCAGAACTCACCTGAACCTATTAAAATATTTAGTACTATAAGTACCAGCGTCTTCCTCAGATGAAGGAAACCAGTTTAAAGACGTAAACAAAATGTCAACAAAAAGCAAATTAACAAAAAGCAAATTAATTACCTTTTAAATTTTTTTAACTTTAAACATCCAAAGTTTTTATCAAACGGTCTTTTTAGATCGTGCGAATGAAACTGTTCTTCTTGTTTTTAATATCCTGAAAAATTATTAAGCAGACAACCATAAAATGAAAAATCACAGAGATGGAAGTGAACGCCTCATAACAGGGAAATGTGGCATACTGTACCTTTAAATAACGGGGAAATGTGGCGTACTGTACCTTTAAATAACGGTGAGATGTGGCATAGTGACCCTTTAAATAACGGGGAGATGTGGCGTACTGTACCTTTAAATAACGGGGAGATGTGGCGTACTGTACCTTTAAATAACGGGGAGATGTGGCGTACTGTACCTTTAAATAACGGAGAGATGTGGCGTACTGTACCTTTAAATAACGGGGAGATGTGGCGTACTGTACCTTTAAATAACGGAGAGATGTGGCGTACTGTACCTTTAAATAACGGGGAGATGTGGCGTACTGTACCTTTAAATAACGGGGAGATGTGGCGTACTGTAACTTTAAATAACGGGGAGATGTGGCGTACTGTACCTTTAAATAACGGGAGATGTGGCGTACTGTACCTTTAAATAACGGAGAGATGTGGCGTACTGTACCTTTAAATAACGGGGAGATGTGGCGTACTGTACCTTTAAATAACGGGGCGATGTTCCACACGTTGATGCTGCCGGCCTTCATGAACTGACCCAGAGCGATCTCCAGGAAGAAGATCGGGATCCCGCCCACAAACACGATCAGCAGGTACGGGATCAGGAAGACGCCTGTCAGAGGACATGAGGACACGGGTCAGAGGACATGGGTCAGAGGACATGAGGATACTAGGACATGAGGACACGGGTCAGAGGACATGAGGACATGAGGATACTAGGACATGAGGACACGGGTCAGAGGACATGAGGATACTAGGACATGAGGACACGGGTCAGAGGACATGAGGACATGAGGATACTAGGACATGAGGACACGGGTCAGAGGACATGAGGACACGGGTCAGAGGACATGAGGACACTAGGACAGGAGGACATGAGGACACGGGTCAGAGGACATGAGGACATGAGGATACTAGGACATGAGGACATGAGGATACTAGGACATGAGGACACGGGTCAGAGGACATGAGGACATGGGTCAGAGGACATGAGGACATGAGGATACTAGGACATGAGGACACGGGTCAGAGGACATGAGGACACGGGTCAGAGGACATGAGGACATGAGGATACTAGGACATGAGGACACGGGTCAGAGGACATGAGGACATGAGGATACTAGGACATGAGGACACCGGTCAGAGGACATGAGGATACTAGGACATGAGGACACGGGTCAGAGGACATGAGGATACGAGGACAGGAGGACATGAGGATACTAGGACATGAGGACACGGGTCAGAGGACATGAGGATACGAGGACAGGAGGATACTAGGACATGAGGACACCGGTCAGAGGACATGAGGACATGAGGATACTAGGACATGAGGACACGGGTCAGAGGACATGAGGACATGAGGATACTAGGACATGAGGACACGGGTCAGAGGACATGAGGATACGAGGACAGGAGGATACTAGGACATGAGGACACGGGTCAGAGGACATGAGGACATGAGGATACTAGGACATGAGGACACGGGTCAGAGGACATGAGGATACGGGTCAGAGGACATGAGGATACTAGGACATGAGGACACGGGTCAGAGGACATGAGGATACGAGGACAGGAGGATACTAGGACATGAGGACATGGGTCAGAGGACATGAGGACATGAGGATACTAGGACATGAGGACATGGGTCAGAGGACATGAGGACATGAGGATACTAGGACATGAGGACACGGGTCAGAGGACATGAGGATACGAGGACAGGAGGATACTAGGACATGAGGACACGGGTCAGAGGACATGAGGACATGAGGATACTAGGACATGAGGACACGGGTCAGAGGACATGAGGATACGGGTCAGACGCCATGAGGATACTAGGACATGAGGACACGGGTCAGAGGACATGAGGACATGAGGATACTAGGACATGAGGACACGGGTCAGAGGACATGAGGATACAAGGACAGGAGGATACTAGGACATGAGGACATGGGTCAGAGGACATGAGGACATGAGGATACTAGGACATGAGGACACGGGTCAGAGGACATGAGGACACGGGTCAGAGGACACTAGGACATGAGGACACGGGTCAGAGGACATGAGGACACTAGGACATGAGGACACTAGGACATGAGGACACTAGGACATGAGGACATGTTCAGACTGAAACATTGTGATCGAATGAACCAGCAGATTAGTGATTGAACTTTGATGAACTTAAAGACATTTATGGATCTGTAGAGGAAGTGAATTCATGAAATAATGAATGAATATATTGATATATTGATAAATGAATGAATGAATGAATGCTCCTCCTCTACTTCATTTTGAACTCAATGAACAATTAGGAACGCTCTCTTTCTGTTGGTATTTTAATTGGTGTGACAGACACACACACACACACACACACACACAGCATGGGGTAACTGGGTCACAGTGACACCAGGAACTGGTATGAATGGAATCAAACTGAAACTGGAGGGAAGAGGAGGGGGGAGGGCGAGGGAGAAGGAGGGGGAGGGAGAAGGAGGGATGGAGGAGGGAGGAGGGATGGAGGGAGGATGGAGGAGGGATGGAGAAGGAGGGGGAGGGAGGGGGAGAAGGAGGGAGGAGGAGGGAGGGAGACGGCGGGGGGGAGGGCGAGGGAGAAGGAGGGCGAGGGAGAAGGAGGGGGAGGGAGAAGGAGGGGGAGGGAGAAGGAGGGAGGAGGAGGGAGGAGGGAGGGAGAAGGAGGGGGAGGGAGAAGGAGGGGGAGGGAGAGGGAGAAGGAGGGAGGAGGAGGGAGGGAGAAGGAGGGGGGAGGGCGAGGGAGAAGGAGGGGGAGGGAGAAGGAGGGGGAGGGAGAAGGAGGGAGGAGGGGGGAGGGGGAGGGGGAGGGAGGAGGGAGGAGGAGGGAGAAGGAGGGAGGAGGGCGAGGGAGAAGGAGGGGGAGGGAGAAGGAGGGAGAAGGAGGGGGAGGGAGAAGGAGGGAGGAGGGGGGAGGGGAAGGGGGAGGGAGGAGGGAGGAGGAGGGAGAAGGAGGGAGGAGGGCGAGGGAGAAGGAGGGGGAGGGAGAAGGAGGGAGAAGGAGGGGGAGGGAGAAGGAGGGAGGAGGGCGAGGGAGAAGGAGGGGGAGGGAGAAGGAGGGAGGAGGGGGGAGGAGGGAGAGGAAGAAGGAGGGAGGAGGGGGGAGGAGGGAGAGGAAGAAGGAGGGAGGAGGGCGAGGGAGAAGGAGGGGGGAGGGGGGAGAAGGGGGGAGGAGGAGGGAGTTACGTAACAGCTGCTCTCGAAGGTCACATGACCATTGAGGCTGTGACATCATTGTGTGAATATTTAGTCATCAGTGTGTGTGTGTGTGTGTGTGTGTGTGTGTCAAGAAAAACTAATTTATTAATTTGAGTTAATTTGTGGGAAACTCCTTTCTAGCTTAGCATTAAAATGCAATCCCCCCCCCCCCCCCCCCCCCCCCCCCCCCCCCCCCCCCCCCCCCCCCCCCCCCCCCCCCCCCCCCCCCCCCCCCCCCCCCCCCCCCCCCCCCCCCCCCCCCCCCCCCCCACACACACACACACAGGGCTAAGTGGTGTAATGCTGTTAGCTTGTCAGTAACTCAGTGTTGATGGGATTACAGACACTACGGCCTCATCACACACACACACACACACACACACACACACACACACACACACACACACACAAACACAGGTTTTCATTCAAAAAACTGTATTCGACATTCAACAGAGAAACCATAAAAAAAGAAACTATGTTTTTCTTTTTCTTCAGAGTTTAGAATCAACATGATGAAGAAGAGAGGTGATGAAGAACAGGTGAGGAAGAACAGGTGATGAAGAACAGGTGATGAAGAACAGGTGAGGATAAACAGGTGAGGAAGAACAGGTGATGAAGAACAGGTGAGGAAGAACAGGTGAGGAAGAACAGGTGATGAAGAACAGGTGATGAAGAACAGGTGATGAAGAACAGGTGATGAAGAACAGGTGATGAAGAACAGGTGAAGAACATGTGATGAAGAACAGGTGATGAAGAACATGTGATGAAGAACAGGTGAGGAAGAACAGGTGATGAAGAACAGGTGAGGAAGAACAGGTGAGGAAGAACAGGTGATGAAGAACAGGTGATGAAGAACAGGTGATGAAGAACAGGTGATGAAGAACATGTGATGAAGAACAGGTGATGAAGAACATGTGATGAAGAACAGGTGAGGAAGAACAGGTGATGAAGAACAGGTGAAGAACATGTGATGAAGAACAGGTGATGAAGAACAGGTGAGGAAGAACAGGTGATGAAGAACAGGTGAGGAAGAACAGGTGATGAAGAACAGGTGAGGAAGAACAGGTGATGAAGAACAGGTGATGAAGAACAGGTGAGGAAGAACAGGTGATGAAGAACAGGTGAGGAAGAACAGGTGAGGAAGAACAGGTGAGGAAGAACAGGTGAGGAAGAACAGGTGATGAAGAACAGGTGAGGAAGAACAGGTGAGGAAGAACAGGTGAGGATAAACAGGTGATGAAGAACAGGTGATGAAGAACAGGTGAGGAAGAACAGGTGAGGAAGAACAGGTGATGAAGAACAGGTGATGAAGAACAGGTGAGGAAGAACATGTTATGAAGAACAGGTGATGAAGAACAGGTGAGGAAGAACAGGTGATGAAGAACAGGTGATGAAGAACAGGTGAAGAACATGTGATGAAGAACAGGTGATGAAGAACATGTAATGAAGAACAGGTGAGGAAGAACAGGTGATGAAGAACAGGTGAAGAACATGTGATGAAGAACAGGTGATGAAGAACAGGTGAAGAAGAACAGGTGATGAAGAACAGGTGAAGAAGAACATGTGATGAAGAACAGGTGAGGAAGAACAGGTGATGAAGAACAGGTGAGGAAGAACAGGTGATGAAGAACAGGTGAAGAACATGTGATGAAGAACAGGTGAGGAAGAACAGGTGATGAAGAACAGGTGAAGAACATGTGATGAAGAACAGGTGATGAAGAACAGGTGAGGAAGAAAAGGTGATGAAGAACAGGTGAGGAAGAACAGGTGAAGAATGAAGAACATGTGATGAAGAACAGGTGATGAAGAACAGGTGAGGAAGAAAAGGTGATGAAGAACATGTGATGAAGAACAGGTGATGAAGAACAGGTGAGGAAGAACAGGTGAGGAAGAAAAGGTGATGAAGAACATGTGATGAAGAACAGGTGATGAAGAACAGGTGAGGAAGAACATGTGATGAAGAACAGGTGAGGAAGAACAGGTGATGAAGAACAGGTGATGAAGAACAGGTGAGGAAGAACAGGTGATGAAGAACAGGTGAGGAAGAACATGTGATGAAGAACAGGTGATGAAGAACAGGTGAGGAAGAACAGGTGATGAAGAGCAGGTGAAGAACAGGTGAGGAAGAACAGGTGAAGAATGAAGAACATGTGATGAAGAACAGGTGATGAAGAACAGGTGAGGAAGAGCAGGTGATGAAGAACAGGTGATGAAGAACAGGTGAGGAAGAACAGGTGAGGAAGAACAGGTGATGAAGAACAGGTGATGAAGAACAGGTGATGAAGAACAGGTGATGAAGAGCAGGTGAGGAAGAACATGTGATGAAGAACAGGTGATGAAGAACAGGTGAGGAAGAACAGGTGATGAAGAACAGGTGATGAAGAACATGTAAAGAAGAGCATGTGATGAAGAACAGGTGATGAAGAACATGTGAGGAAGAACATGTGATGAAGAACATGTGAGGAAGAACAGGTGAAGAATGAAGAACATGTGATGAAGAACAGGTGATGAAGAACATGTGATGAAGAGCATGTGATGAAGAACAGGTGATGAAGAACATGTGATGAAGAGCATGTGATGAAGAACAGGTGATGAAGAACAGGTGATGAAGAACATGTGATGAAGAGCATGTGATGAAGAACAGGTGATGAAGAGCATGTGATGAAGAACAGGTGATGAAGAACATGTGATGAAGAACAGGTGACGAACAGGTGAAGAATGAAGAACAGGTGAGGAAGAAAAAGGTGATAAAGAACATGTGAAGAACATGTGAGGAAGAAAAGGTGATGAAGAACAGGTGAGGAAGAACAGGTGAGGAAGAACAGGTGATGAAGAACAGGTGATGAAGAACAGGTGATGAAGAACAGGTGATGAAGAGCAGGTGAGGAAGAACATGTGATGAAGAACAGGTGATGAAGAACAGGTGAGGAAGAACAGGTGATGAAGAACAGGTGATGAAGAACATGTAAAGAAGAGCATGTGATGAAGAACAGGTGATGAAGAGCATGTGAGGAAGAACAGGTGAAGAATGAAGAACATGTGATGAAGAACAGGTGATGAAGAACATGTGATGAAGAGCATGTGATGAAGAACAGGTGATGAAGAACATGTGATGAAGAGCATGTGATGAAGAACAGGTGATGAAGAACATGTGATGAAGAACAGGTGACGAACAGGTGAAGAATGAAGAACAGGTGAGGAAGAAAAAGGTGATAAAGAACATGTGAAGAACATGTGAGGAAGAAAAGGTGAAGAACAGGTGAGGAAGAAAAGGTGATGAAGAACATGTGATGAAGAACATGTGAGGAAGAACAGGTGAAGAACAGGTGAGGAAGAAAAGGTGATGAAGAACATGTGAAGAACAGGTGAGGAAGAAAAGGTGATGAAGAACATGTGAGGAAGAACAGGTGATGAAGAACATGTGAAGAACAGGTGATGAAGAACATGTGAAGAACAGGTGAGGAAGAACAGGTGAAGAATGAAGAACAGGTGATGAAGAGCATGTGATGAAGAACAGGTGAGGAAGAACAGGTGAAGAATGAAGAACAGGTGATGAAGAACATGTGATGAAGAACATGTGATGAAGAACAGGTGATGAAGAACAGGTAGAACACTGAGGCTGCAGTTAGCTCACTAAGCTGCAACGCTACAGTGAGCTAGCTAAGCTGGCTAATCCGCGGTAAATCACTGGGCTAAGTACTGACAGGCTGACGACAGAGCACGAGCTCCAACATCTTCATCATCACCATCATCATCATCACCTTCTTCATCCTCATCAACATCATCCTCACTATCATCATCACCACTATCACCATAATCACCTTCTTCATCCACATCATCATCACTATCCTCATCATCATCATCATCTCCATCCACATCATCACTATCACCATCATCATCCTCATCTCTTCATCATATAGTAACATATTGTAACATATAGTAATATATTGTAACATATTGTAACATATAGTAATATATAGTAACATATAGTAACATATAGTAACATATAGTAATATATTGTAACATATAGTAACATATAGTAATATATTGTAACATATAGTAATATAATGTAACATATAGTAATATATTGTAACATATAGTAATATAATGTAACATATAGTAATATATTGTAACATTTAGTAACATAAAGTAATATATTGTAACATTTATTAATATATTGTAACATATAGTAACATATAGTAATATATTGTAACATTTAGTAACATAAAGTAATATATTGTAACATATAGTAATATATTGTAAAATATAGTAATGTATTGTAACATATAGTAATATATTGTAACATATAGTAAAATATAGTAATATATTGTAACATATAGTAATATATTGTAACATATAGTAATATATTGTAAAATATAGTAATATATTGTAAAATATAGTAATATATTGTAACATATAGTAATATATTGTAACATATAGTAATATATTGTAAAATATAGTAATATATTGTAACATATAGTAATATATTGTAACATATAGTAACATATAGTAAAATATAGTAATATATTGTAACATATAGTAATATATTGTAACATTTAGTAACATAAAGTAATATATTGTAACATATAGTAATATATTGTAACATTTAGTAACATAAAGTAATATATTGTAACATATAGTAACATAAAGTAATATATTGTAACATTTAGTAACATAAAGTAATATATTGTAACATTTAGTAACATAAAGTAATATATTGTAACATTTAGTAACATAAAGTAATATATTGTAACATATAGTAATATATTGTAACATTTAGTAACATAAAGTAATATATTGTAACATATAGTAATATACTGTAACATTTAGTAACATAAAGTAATATATTGTAACATATAGTAATATATTGTAACATTTAGTAACATAAAGTAATATATTGTAACATATAGTAATATATTGTAACATTTAGTAACATAAAGTAATATATTGTAACATATAGTAATATACTGTAACATTTAGTAACATAAAGTAATATATTGTAACATATAGTAATATACTGTAACATATAGTAACAATAAAATACCACAAATGTCGCATTTTATTCTTTGAGAGCTCTGATTGGGTCTTTTCTTAACTGGTGGATTCCCAACAGAAATCCAAACTGGTTTCCTCTCCCAGAGAAACATGAACTATCAAACCAGTTGAAATGTTCGTGAAAGACTTGATGGTGAGGTCGAAGAGGAGAAGCTGCCGTATCAGCAGTGATGATCAGATCAGTGATGGTCCTGAACTGTAGTTCACTTCATGGCTTTTCTCCTTCTGATCTGCTACAGCTGACTCAGGATCAGCAGGATCCAACGAGCTTAAAGATTTATTGGAACATGACACAGCTACTGTTTATTATATATATATATATAAATAAGATATATCTTTATTTATATATACTGTATATAAAAATAAATAAAGTTATTTATTTCTAAAATTATACTGAATAGAGAAAAGCAGTTAATCCTCACATTAGAGAAGCAAATACTTTTTTTAACTTTCTGCCAAATGCTAACTTAGCTTAGCATCACCTTGTAGATCGACAGGCCTAGAAAAGATGAGCAGCTCAGTTGAATGCTGCTCCATCGGCATATTCATCACTAAATTATCATTTTATTTATTTAATTCATTTTATTTTTACCATTACTATTGTTATTACGGGTGTTATTATTACTATTATCATTTCATTACTATTATCATTGCATTACTATTACTATTGTTATTACTATTACAGGTATTATTATTATAATTGTATTATAATTCATATTACTATTGTTATTACTACTACTATAATTATTACTATTATTTATACTATTCTCGTTATTACTTTTGTTATTATTGCTATTACATGGTTATTATTGTGTAGGAATATAAACCTTATTTATTTTGTATTTGTTACTGTTTTTTTATTTATTATTATTATTATTGTTTTTCTTAATATCATTATTATGTAACTATGTAATTATTCTTTAATGTTTGACTAACAGAATAGAGGTGGTTTTCTTTTTTAAATGTGCCGCCGGTCGTTCAAAGAGCAGCGATTACGCAACTGACTGCTGAAAGGAGACGAAGGACAGGACGACCTGACTGACGTTATTAAAACATTATTGATCACCGATCAGTTCGGTTTACAGCCGGACTGATCATTAGCAGGACCAGGAAGCTTCCCTCAAACCTCTTCCGGAAAAGTCTTTAAGGAGCTCATCACGGACTCTGGAAACCTCTTCAAGGACTTGTGTAACATCAGGAGCCTCTGGAACTTCACAAAGAACACCAGGTCTTCTGGAACCTCCTTGGAGACCATGGAACGTATCCCATCCTCTCTAATACCTCTTCAAGGACCCCTATAACCCTTTAAATAACCCTGAGGAACTCTACGAGGACCAGTCTAACCATAATGATCTCTAGTCCTGGAAACCCCATACACCCAGAACTACAAGGAACCTTCTGAAGAACACAATGGACTTCTTTAAGGACCCCTGGAACCTCCTCAATGACCGCTGGAAGGTCTTGGCCAAATGGGAACTCCACAAAGTTTACTGGGACCTTTTAAACGTCTACACGATCCTTCAAAACATATTAAGGATCAAAGGATCTCCTCAAGGACCCCTGAAACTTATTCAAAGACCACAAGGAACCCCTGGAGTGGAGAGGAGGGGAGGAGAGAAGAGGAGGAGAGAAGGAGCAGTGAGGGCTGCCAACAGGATTAAGAGATTACAGGTCACTCCAGTTAATCTGTCATCCACGTGGCGAGAGGGATGATGATGTCGCACTTGGCAGCCTTCATCGTTCACACACAGGCGCCACAAAGACGTCTCCTGGCGGCCGACCCTGAACAAAGTTCACCAGTGGGACCAACGAGAGTCAGAAACCTCCAGGAGCACTGGAACCCCACAGGGACCCCTTGATTATAGTTAAGGACCCCAAGAACCTTCTCAAGGACCACTGGAACCCTACAGGGACCCCTTGATAATAGTTAAGACCCCCAATAAACTCCTCAAGGACCACTGGAACCCCACCAGGACCCTGTGGTTAGAGTTAAAGACCCCTAGAACCTCCTGAAGGACTACTGAAACACCCTAACGGACCCCGAAAAAAACATCCTCCCTTCCTGAACCCTCCTATAACTTGATACATCGTGTGGAAGATCCTCAATGACCCCTCAAACCTTCTTAATGACTCCCCAAACCACCTCAAGGTCACCTGGAACACCTTGAACCCTTCTCCTGGACACGGGGAACCCCTTCAAGGACCACTGGGACCCTTCAAGGGTCACTAGAAAAGACCTCAAGGAATCCTAAAATATTCAAACTCAACAGCCACAGAGGGAGGGCAAGTCTTCTTCAATACAGCGTGATGTTCATTCAGTAAATTATGGCCATTTAGAGTCAAACAGACCATAAATCAGGGGATGCTTTAGGGCGGGGCTAAGAGGTGATTGACAGGTCGATACCAGAGACGTTGTCCGTGTTTCAACTCTTTCACTTCATAAATGTTTAATTTATATGTTTTAATTACAAAAAATGTCTTATTTAGCTCCACCTTCTCGTGTCATTGCTGGTTGCTAAAAACCAAGATGGCGACGTCTAAAAACCAAGAAGGCGACGGTTGAAAAACCAAGATGGCGACGGCCGAAAAACCAAGATGGCGACGGCCGAAAAACCAAGATGGCGACGTCTAAAAGCAAAGATGGCGCTTGATATTTTGAAAATCCTTTAATAAACAGACATGAGGAAAACGATACCTTTGTGGGAACCATGTCGGACAGAATCTCGTATAAAATACCGATACAGAATAAACTGATATAAAATATGGACTTCGGTAACGAACCTTGATCACATGAGATGACATCATCGCTAACTGACATAACCCACAGCTGGGACCTCTTGGACCAGTTTAAAGAGTCACAAGATGTCTGATTCACTAAATGATTCATACTTTTCATACTTTTCTCGACGTCTTCATTCTTCACAATATAAACGATTTAAGAAATAAAAAAAATCTCTTTTTGATTGATCTTTAAACTGAGTTCATAAGAAGACTTCGCTCAGTTTGAAGTGAAGCTCAAACAGCCTCATGAGGACAAAATGTCCTCACAGAAACAGGACACACACACACACACACACACACACACACACACACACACTCACACACACACACTCACAGCCTGAAGACTGTTGATCTCTGAAAGATGAACACTGAGCTGCAGGTCATTCTATAATCATTGGAGCAGAGAATCACTGTGTGTGTGTGTGTGTGTGTGTGTGTGTGTGTGTGTGTGTGTGTGTGTGTGTGCGTGTGTGTGCGTGCTTCTGCAGTCACCCCATCAAGGACACACACACACACACACACACACACACACACACACACACACACACACACTGCAGGATAATAAATCTGAGTGACTCTGTGGAGAGGAGGGAGGAAGAGGAAGAGAATGAAGGACATGGAGGTTGAAATGACAAAGAGAGAAACAGGAAGACAGAAAAGACAGGAGTGAGGAGTGTGTGTGTGTGTGTGTGTGTGTGTTTACAGGTAGACCAGCTTCACATATGACTTCCTCTTTGGGCCTCGGGCCACAGCTTTGACCCTGAGAGGTCAGAGGTCAGGAGTCCTGACTGCCTTTCCTCTCAGCTGGTTAAAGAAAGAGTGGAAGCTGCTGGTGTGTTCAAGGACACTCTGGGATCCCTGGAGTTTCTTTCTATTAATAGTAGTGTTCATGTGTAGGTACATTAATTAGTGCAACTGCACTTTAAATGGAGCATTGTTTATTTTACAATAAAGATAAATGTTTTAAAAAAGATAAAAATGTTTGTTTATGAGATAAATAAATGTAAATACTTGCTGGATCGTCACTGGATCAAATAAAAATACAATACGACGCAGTTTCTGGCATTAAAGTGTCCGTTATTAACATCTTTCCTATCAATTAAGTCGTAACGTGTCTCTAATGAACCAAACAGGAGGTTCAGGGTTTTATCGATCAGCAGCAACAGGAAGTAGATGTTTACTTCCTGGACTGACACACAATCAGCTGAACTCAGGGTCGACTTATAGCATTGTAAGGCTTGTTGTCCCACTTAGACCCTGTTCTCACCTGTCGAGCATGTTTAGCATGTTCTCACCTGTCGAGCATGTTTAGCATGTTCTCACGTGTTTAGCATGTTCTCACCTGTTTAGCATGTTCTCACCTGTTTAGCCTGTTCTCACGTGTTTAGCATGTTCTCACGTGTTTAGCATGCTTGGCCTGTTCTCACGTGTTTAGCATGTCCTCACGTGTTTAGCATGCTTGGCCTGTTCTCACGTGTTTAGCATGTTCTCACGTGTTTAGCATGCTTGGCCTGTTCTCACGTGTTTAGCATGTTCTCACGTGTTTAGCATGCTTGGCCTGTTCTCACGTGTTTAGCATGTTCTCACCTGTTTAGCATGCTTGGCCTGTTCTCACGTGTTTAGCATGTTCTCACGTGTTTAGCATGCTTGGCCTGTTATCACGTGTTTAGCCTGTTCTCACCTGTTTAGCATGCTTGGCCTGTTATCACCTGTTTAGCATGTTCTCACCTGTTTAGCATGTTAAGCATGTTCTCACCTGTTTAGCATGTTTGGCCTGTTATCACCTGTTTAGCCTGTTCTCACCTGTTTAGCCTGTTCTCACCTGTTTAGCCTGTTCTCACGTGTTTAGCATGTTTACACATGTTTATTATGTTTAACCATGTTTACACATGATGGAGTGGACGGCTCTGAGTTCCACTGTGACAGATGCACTGAGGACTGAACCTGGAGTGAAGACCAGGACAGACAGGAGGACTGAAGACCAGGACAGACAGGAGGACTGAAGACCAGGACAGACAGGAGGACTGAAGACCAGGACAGACAGGAGGACTGAAGACCAGGACAGACAGGAGGACTGAAGACCAGGACAGACAGGAGGACTGAAGACCAGGACAGACAGGAGGACTGAAGACCAGGACAGACAGGAGGACTGAAGACCAGGACAGACAGGAGGACTGAAGACCAGGACAGACAGGAGGACTGAAGACCAGGACAGACAGGAGGACTGAAGACCAGGACAGACAGGAGGACGTTACCGGGAGCCGAGCAGCTCATTAAACCCCAGAAGGAGGTCCATAAATCAGGTGTGAAGCAGCAGAATGAAGCGAAGGAGGAAACCTGGAGTTACGACATCAGGGAGCCTTTAATGTGAGAACCGAACCTCCTCTTGATTCTCAGTGATTGAACACCGGTCTGACCTTCTTCTTCCTCCTCCTCCTCCTCCTCCTCCCTGTGTGAACATGAAGACCTTTCTTGTCTCCGTCCAGCTGAAACTGGCCGACTGTGTGAACGAGACCTTTTCAGGTGAGAATAAACAAAACTGTCTCAGCAGTTTGTCTCCGGCGGTAAAGTTTGGTTTGGACAGAAAGTTTGAACCTCGTGAACCCTGCTGGGTTCTCCTTGTAGAACCTCGTGAACCCTGCTGGGTTCTCCATCTAGAACCTCATGAACTCTGCTGGGTTCTCCTTCTAGAACCTCATGAACCCTGCTGGGTTCTCCTTGTAGAACCTCGTGAACCCTGCTGGGTTCTCCTTCTAGAACCTCATGAACCCTGCTGGGTTCTCCATCTAGAACCTCATGAACCCTGCTGGGTTCTCCTTCTAGAACCTCATGAACCCTGCTGGGTTCTCCATCTAGAACCTCATGAACCCTGCTGGGTTCTCCATCTAGAACCTCATGAACCCTCAGATACGAAGTACAAACCAAAGTTTGATATCAGCTTAAAGTATTTTCTCTCGTGGTACTTGTACTGCATTAGAGACGTAACAGTATTTTCTCTCGTGGTACTTGTACTGCATTAGAGACGTAACAGTATTTTCTCTTGTGGTACTTGTACTGCAGTGGAGACGTAACAGTATTTTCTCTCGTGGTACTTGTACTGCAGTGGAGACGTAACAGTATTTTCTCTCGTGGTACTTGTACTGCATTAGAGACGTAACAGTATTTTCTCTCGTGGTACTTGTACTGCATTAGAGACGTAACAGTATTTTCTCTCGTGGTACTTGTACTGCATTAGAGACGTAACAGTATTTTCTCTCGTGGTACTTGTACTGCATTAGAGACGTAACAGTATTTTCTCTCGTGGTACTTGTACTGCATTAGAGACGTAACAGTATTTTCTCTCGTGGTACTTGTACTGCAGTGGAGACGTAACAGTATTTTCTCTCGTGGTACTTGTACTGCATTAGAGACGTAACAGTATTTTCTCTCGTGGTACTTGTACTGCATTAGAGACGTAACAGTATTTTCTCTCATGGTACTTGTACTGCATTAGAGACGTAACAGTATTTTCTCTCGTGGTACTTGTACTGCATTAGAGACGTAACAGTATTTTCTCTTGTGGTACTTGTACTGCATTAGAGACGTAACAGTATTTTCTCTCGTGGTACTTGTACTGCATTAGAGACGTAACAGTATTTTCTCTTGTGGTACTTGTACTGCAGTGGAGACGTAACAGTATTTTCTCTTGTGGTACTTGTACTGCAGTGGAGACGTAACAGTATTTTCTCTCGTGGTACTTGTACTGCATTAGAGACGTAACAGTATTTTCTCTCGTGGTACTTGTACTGCAGTGGAGACGTAACAGTATTTTCTCTCGTGGTACTTGTACTGCATTAGAGACGTAACAGTATTTTCTCTCGTGGTACTTGTACTGCATTAGAGACGTAACAGTATTTTCTCTCGTGGTACTTGTACTGCATTAGAGACGTAACAGTATTTTCTCTCGTGGTACTTGTACTGCAGTGAAGCAGCTGAGTACTAGTTCAGGTTGGAGGAGTCACTGGTCAGATTGAAGTTGACTTATTGTGTTTCTTGTGTTTTTAACGTTTCGTTATTATTTTGTTATGAGTTCATTACACTAATAAAGTGAAGCAACAAGGGAAGCTACACTTATTTTCTATGGGATGAAAAATATTCCTAAAACAAATGTGAGATTGAGGTGAAATTAGAAACTAGAGATTACAATAATGTGGGAAGAGAAGGACCAACAAGCAGAGGCAAGTGTTTTCAAACCAAGTGTTCTCTAAACCTGAGTAGTTTAGTAGTTTAAACCTAACAAGTAGTTTAGTTATTTAAACCTAACTGAGTAGTTTAGTAGTTTAAACCTAACAAGTAGTTTAGTTATTTAAACCTAACTAGTAGTTTAGTAGTTTAAACCTAACTGAGTAGTTTAGTTATTTAAACCTAACTGAGTAGTTTAGTTATTTAAACCTAACTAGTAGTTTAGTAGTTTAAACCTAACTGAGTAGTTTAGTTATTTAAACCTAACTGAGTAGTTTAGTTATTTAAACCTAACTAGTAGTTTAGTAGTTTAAACCTAACTAGTAGTTTAGTTATTCAAACCTAACTAGTAGTTTAGTAGTTTAAACCTAACTAGTAGTTTAGTAGTTTAAACCTAACTAGTAGTTTAGTAGTTTAAACCTAACTGAGTAGTTTAGTTATTTAAACCTAACTGAGTAGTTTAGTAGTTTAAACCTAACAAGTAGTTTAGTTATTTAAACCTAACTAGTAGTTTAGTAGTTTAAACCTAACTGAGTAGTTTAGTTATTTAAACCTAACTGAGTAGTTTAGTTATTTAAACCTAACTAGTAGTTTAGTAGTTTAAACCTAACTGAGTAGTTTAGTTATTTAAACCTAACTGAGTAGTTTAGTTATTTAAACCTAACTAGTAGTTTAGTAGTTTAAACCTAACTAGTAGTTTAGTAGTTTAAACCTAACTAGTAGTTTAGTTATTTAAACCTAACTAGTAGTTTAGTAGTTTAAACCTAACTAGTAGTTTAGTTATTTAAACCTAACTAGTAGTTTAGTTATTTAAACCTAACTGAGTAGTTTAGTTATTTAAACCTAACTGAGTAGTTTAGTTATTTAAACCTAACTGAGTAGTTTAGTTATTTAAACCTAACTGAGTAGTTTCCTGTGAAGACTTAACTTTATTTTGAAAAGACTGTATTGTTGTAAATGAGCGTGTTGATTGACTTTTGTATAAAAACACATGAAAGTAACTTTTCATTAGATCATATGAACCGTTATGAGGACATTAGGATTTAGAAGTTTAAATATATAAAGAGTTCATGCTGAGCTGTTTATATAGAAAACACACCAGAGCGAGTAACAGTATCTCTGACCCCCCCCCCCTGCATGCCACACACACACACACACACACACACACACACACACACACACACACACACACGCACACACGCACACACACACACACACACACACACACACACACACACACACACACACACGCACACATACGCACACACACACGCACACACACACGCACACACGCACACATACACACACACACATATACACACACACACACGCACACACACGTACGCACACACACGCACACACACACGTGATGAAAGCTGATCAGTCCAACCTGCTGCTGCCACTCTGATCAATAGCTTTCATCTGCAGCACCTCGAGCTTCAACCCTAAGCCCCGCCCACCCCCCGTCACTCACGGACTCACCTCCGCCGTTCTTGTAGCACAGGTACGGGAACCTCCACACGTTCCCGAGGCCCACGGCAAAGCCCACGCAGGACATCATGAAGTCCATCTGCCGCGTCCAGGTCTCCCTCTCCGGGTACCCGGGGCCCGGTACCGGCACCGCTTTCCTGTCGGGTCCGCCACAGGCACCGGCCGCTCCCCCGACACCGGACCCCGGTGCCAGCGGGGCGAGGCTGCCGTTAGAGGCCGCGGGGGTGTAACCCCCTCCCCCATTGGACAGGAGGAGGGGGTTCTTCTTAGTCTCCTCCAGGAGAACCAGAGAGCAGGAGGAGGCCGGCAGAGCCTGCTTCTCCATCACCGGACAGAAACCAGTTCAGAACCAGTCCGGGTTCCCTTCGGGTCTCGCTGGGTTCTTGTGGGACACCTGTCTCCACCAGTCCGTTGTTCTAATCTAGTCTCGTATGGTCCCTCTAAACCCCGCAGGGGGTTCTCCTCCGTTCACCGACCGGTGGAGGACCAGTGGTTCACAACTAGTTCCCTTTAACTTTACAGGTTTTGTTTGGACCTTGTTAGAATGTGGTTTCTCCTCCCAGTCCGACACCAGCACCAACCCAGTCCGGCAGCACTGGTCCCACTGGTCTGCTCCCAGAGTCCCGGTGAGAAACAAAGGAGTCGGTCCGGTCCCAGGTCTGGATCCTCGCTCTGCTCCTCTCTTTCCCTTCAGTTGCAATAAATATAATTAATATAAATATGAATATGATCGCCTTCAGTTCAATGTGTACACACGCAGAATGTCTAGTAGTAGTCCGGAGACATCTCTGTCCTTCGAGCCGGAATTAGAGACACGGTAGTTACAAAAAAATACAAAATAAAAAAAAAGGTGAAAATATTTTTAAAAAATTAAATAAAAGAGAGTTAAAACCAGCGCGCGAGCGGCGACCTTCAAAAACAATCCACGAAACACTTGAATGTGAGTCTGAAGAATCGCATGAGAACGGCGAGTCACGGAGGAGACGGCGGCCCGAGGGAGGAGGACGGAGGCGGAGGACGGACCCACCGGAGGACACCGGGACCACCGGGGGAGGACACCGAGCGGCGCGCGGCGTTCAGTCCCGGAGGAGCTGCAGTCTGCGGGGGAGCGCGAGCTCCATCAGAGGGGAGAGAGAGCGAGAGAGCGAGAGAGAGAGAGAGGGCAGATGTCCAGAGGAACGTGAATGCGTCTCAGGGCTCTCAGCTGTCAAATGTCCCGTTAGAGGCGCTGCGAGGTATTTAAGGTGCTGCCTGTCTGTCCGCCTGTCTGTCCACCTGTCTGTCTGTCCGTCCAACCGGCGGCTTTAAAAGGAGAAGCTGCTGCTCCGCCTGACGTCACGCACGAAGCCCCGCCCCGTTCCGTCTCTCTCTCTCTCTCTCTAAGTGTGTTTACGTCATCAGGTTAGCTCCTCCCTCTCTCCCATCACGATCACGAGACCCCCCCCCCCTCCATTTTTAATCTACAATTCTGACATCACAGAGGGATCCCCCCCCCTCCCATCCAGCCTCTGCGCGCGCACACACTGCAGTTTTCTCAGTTCTGTGTGGTGCGTTCATGAACAACTAAGTGGAAGATATTTATTTTATGACAGAATATTTCACATGTAAACATATATATTTGTTTATTATTCTCATATTAAACAGTTATCGTGTGCTTCACTAACCGTTGTTCTCGTTAACTCATAATAACTTAGTTATTAATAGTTATTTATGGTTAATTTCTATATTAGTAATAAAGAAAGTGTCAGTTGGAGCGACCGTCAGTTAAACGTCGGATGGTCTGACAAGACCAGTACAGAGATGAGTCCTTTATCAGCACTGAGGTCTAACAAGACCAGTACAGAGATGAGTCCTTTATCAGCACTAAGGTCTAACAAGACCAGTACAGGGATGAGTCCTTTATCAGCACTGAGGTCTAACAAGACCAGTACAGGGATGAGTCCTTTATCAGCACTAAGGTCTAATAAGACCAGTACAGGGATGAGTCCTTTATCAGCACTGAGGTCTAACAAGACCAGTACAGAGATGAGTCCTTTATCAGCACTGAGGTCTAACAAGACCAGTACAGATATGAGTCCTTTATCAGCACTGAGGTCTAACAAGACCAGTACAGAGATGAGTCCTTTATCAGCACTACGGTCTAACAAGACCAGTATAGAGATGAGTCCTTTATCAGCACTAAGGTCTAACAAGACCAGTACAGAGATGAGTCCTTTATCAGCACTAAGGTCTAACAAGACCAGTACAGAGATGAGTCCTGCTGCTATAGGCTTATAGGCTGCTGGGGAATGTTTTAGGATACACTGAGCACCTATCTCCTCTTCTCTCTCTCCTTATGGATGAATTTACATCTCTCCATTGCACCTTATTAACTCTGCTTCCTCCCCGGAGTCGTTGTGACTTCACGTCTCATAGGGTCCATTGGACCTGGAGGTGTCTGATGCTGGTGAGCCGGCCTCCCATTGGCCCTGCTGATGCCCCGCCCCCCCTCCTCTCTACCTCCTTCTGTTTCATGGATTGGAGTTCCATTCATACATTGTCATATTCATGTAATGTGTTAATGTAACTCTGTAACTCTGTTCATCTGGTCACATGACATCTATTCATCTGTCCATCCGGGGAGAGGGATCCTCCTCTGTTGCTCTCCTGAAGGTTTTTTCACTTTCTGTTTTTTTTTAATCCGATGTGAGGT
The DNA here is from genome assembly GCF_009769545.1 of Cyclopterus lumpus. NCBI lineage: Eukaryota > Metazoa > Chordata > Actinopteri > Perciformes > Cyclopteridae > Cyclopterus > Cyclopterus lumpus. The sequence goes on along the minus strand of NC_046972.1, from coordinate 24,972,427 downwards.
CAAAGGTCAGGGATGTCGTATGTGTACAGATTGTAAAGCCCTTTGAGGATCATTTGTAATTTGTGATTCTGAGCTATACAAAATAAACTGAATTTCTGGTGAAAGAACGTCAGAAGATTCGTGTTTTCAGATGTTTGTTTCGTTCACCTGCTGCTCTTAAGCTCTTCAGAATGAACCCAGAGAAACAGTCTCTGTCTCCTCCTGGTGGCAGCTCCTACAAACTACAACAACATTTAGTATTTATCACCATAAACACTGAAATCTTCAAGAATGAAGAGGATTAAAGATTATTTTTTATTATTGTTCGTATGAATATATTATTTATTAATTTTATTTCTTACTATAATCAGAATTACCTTATTTCTCTCCTCTTCCTCCTCTGATTCGTCACTATTAAATCTGATAAACGAGCCTTAATCAATCCAGACGTGAAGTTCCACCAACAAAAACAAATCAAATAAATTCTCAGCTGAAGACACATTATTTTTACATTAATATTTAAAACTTAATTTTGCTTCATGTGATTTGTTAATCGAGTCAGTTTCAATGACAACAAAATGACAAACTTCACAGATTTATTAAAGTTACACAATAAAAACTTTGACAGATTTTTTTACACAAACAGAAATCATTTCACAATTGGTTTTGAAGCGTTTTAAAGAAACTTAAATCTTTAACTTTAATTGAGGTAAAAACCGAAGTCAAATATTTTCTTATGAGAACAAATTCCACTTTAATAACAGTTTAAAAAACTTTAAGGCAGCAAGGTGACGAGAAATCTTTGTCCAAGACAAAAAAACGTCTTTAAAAAGAAAACTACATTTAAATATAAAAACTAAAAGATTCAGGCACTTGAGAGAAGAAATATCCAGAAAATAGTTTCCTTTAAAAACAATTCATATTCAATTCATCTTGAAATGTTTAACGTGTAAAAATAAAAAAATAGATATCAGATAATCTTTATTAAATTGGTCATTTGGATTTTAAAATGTTCCAATTTCCACCAACAATAATAATTTATATTTAGTATTTTTTAGATTTCACAAACAATTCTTCCAAAATGTTCTGACTTAATTCAGAAGAAATATTACCTTTTATTTTTAAATTATATATATATATATATATATATATATATATATATATATATATATTCTGAATCAAAATGTAGTGAGTTTTATTTATCATCTTGTACTTTTATTCTTTGACATATTTCGATATGTTGATCTTATATTGATCTTCCATAATTTTAAGTTGTATATCTTTATTCAAAGAAACAGAGCGGCCACAGTATAACATATTATTGTTTATAATAATATTATTAATCCTAATAATACTATCTCAAACCTAAAAATCTTACCTGACGTTTGGAAAGATTTTTATCTTTTAAGAATTCTGGAAAATGAACTGCAGTACATAATACTGCAGTAGGACCGTAATAATACTGCAGTAGGACCATAATAATACTGCAGTAGGACCGTAATAATACTGAAGTAGGACCAAAATAATACTGCAGTAGTAATGTAATAATACTGCAGTAGGACCGTAATAATACTGCAGTAGGACCATAATAATACTGCAGTAGGACCATAATAATACTGCAGTAGTAATGTAATAATACTGCAGTAGGACCGTAATAATACTGCAGTAGTAACGTAATAATACTGCAGTAGGACCATAATAATACTGCAGTAGGACCGTAATGATACTGCAGTAGTAATGTAATAATACTGCAGTAGGACCATAATAATACTGCAGTAGGACCGTAATAATACTGCAGTAGTAATGTAATAATACTGCAGTAGGACCATAATAATACTGCAGTAGTAATGTAATAATACTGCAGTAGGACCGTAATAATACTGCAGTAGTAATGTAATAATACTGCAGTACGACCGTAATAATACTGCAGTAGGACCGTAATAATACTGCAGTAGGACCATAATAATACTGCAGTAGTAATGTAATAATACTGCAGTAGGACCATAATAATACTGCAGTAGGACCGCAGTAGGACCGTAATAATACTGCAGTAGGACCGTAATAATACTGCAGTAGGACCATAATAATACTGCAGTAGGACCATAGTAATACTGCAGTAGGACCATAATAATACTGCAGTAGGACCGTAATAATACTGCAGTAGTAATGTAATAATACTGCAGTAGGACCGTAATAATACTGCAGTAGTAATGTAATAATACTGCAGTAGGACCATAATAATACTGCAGTAGGACCGTAATAATACTGCAGTAGTAACGTAATAATACTGCAGTAGGACCATAATAATACTGCAGTAGTAATGTAATAATACTGCAGTAGGACCATAATAATACTGCAGTAGTAATGTAATAATACTGCAGTAGGACCATAATAATACTGCAGTAGCACCGTAATAATACTGCAGTAGGACCATAATAATACTGCAGTAGTAATGTAATAATACTGCAGTAGGACCATAATAATACTGCAGTAGGACCATAATAATACTGCAGTAGTAATGTAATAATACTGCAGTAGGACCGTAATAATACTGCAGTAGTAACGTAATAATACTGCAGTAGGACCGTAATAATACTGCAGTAGTAATGTAATAATACTGCAGTAGGACCGTATTAATACTGCAGTAGTAATGTAATAATACTGCAGTAGGACCATAATAATACTGCAGTAGGACCGTAATAATACTGCAGTAGGACCATAATAATACTGCAGTAGGACCATAATAATACTGCAGTAGTAATGTAATAATACTGCAGTAGGACCATAATAATACTGCAGTAGGACCGTAATAATACTGCAGTAGGACCATAATAATACTGCAGTAGTAACGTAATAATACTGCAGTAGGACCATAATAATACTGCAGTAGGACCGTAATAATACTGCAGTAGTAATGTAATAATACTGCAGTAGGACCGTATTAATACTGCAGTAGTAATGTAATAATACTGCAGTAGGACCATAATAATACTGCAGTAGGACCGTAATAATACTGCAGTAGGACCATAATAATACTGCAGTAGGACCGTAATAATACTGCAGTAGGACCATAATAATACTGCAGTAGGACCGTAATAATACTGCAGTAGTAATGTAATAATACTGCAGTAGGACCGTAATAATACTGCAGTAGGACCGTAATAATACTGCAGTAGGACCATAATAATACTGCAGTAGTAATGTAATAATACTGCAGTAGGACCGTAATAATACTGCAGTAGTAATGTAATAATACTGCAGTACGACCGTAATAATACTGCAGTAGGACCGTAATAATACTGCAGTAGGACCATAATAATACTGCAGTAGTAATGTAATAATACTGCAGTAGGACCATAATAATACTGCAGTAGGACCATAATAATACTGCAGTAGTAATGTAATAATACTGCAGTAGGACCGTAATAATACTGCAGTAGTAATGTAATAATACTGCAGTACGACCGTAATAATACTGCAGTAGGACCGTAATAATACTGCAGTAGTAATGTAATAATACAGCAGTAGGACCGTAATAATACTGCAGTAGGACCGTAATAATACTGCAGTAGGACCGTAATAATACTGCAGTAGTAATGTAATAATACTGCAGTAGGACCATAATAATACTGCAGTAGTAATGTAATAATACTGCAGTAGTAATGTAATAATACTGCAGTAGGACCGTAATAATACTGCAGTAGGACCGTAATAATACTGCAGTAGAACCATAATAATACTGCAGTAGGACCGTAATAATACTGCAGTAGGACCGTAATAATACTGCAGTAGTAATGTAATAATACTGCAGTAGGACCATAATAATACTGCAGTAGGACCGTAATAATACTGCAGTAGGACCATAATAATACTGCAGTAGTAATGTAATAATACTGCAGTAGGACCGTAATAATACTGCAGTAGGACCGTAATAATACTGCAATAGGACCGTAATAATACTGCAGTAGGACCATAATAATACTGCAATAGGACCGTAATAATACTGCAGTAGGACCGTAATAATACTGCAGTAGGACCGTAATAATACTACAGTAGGACCGTAATAATACTGCAGTAGGACCGTAATAATACTGCAGTAGGACCATAATAATACTGCAGTAAGACCGTAATAATACTGCAGTAAGACCGTAATAATACTGCAGTAGCACCGTAATAATACTGCAGTAGTAATGTAATAATACTGCAATAGGACCGTAATAATACTGCAGTAGGACCGTAATAATACTGCAATAGGACCGTAATAATACTGCAGTAGCACCGTAATAATACTGCAGTAGGACCGTAATAATACTACAGTAGGACCGTAATAATACTGCAGTAGGACCGTAATAATACTGCAGTAGGACCGTAATAATACTACAGTAGCACCGTAATAATACTACAGTAGGACCGTAATAATACTGCAGTAGGACCATAATAATACTGCAGTAGGACCGTAATATTACTGCAGTAGCACCGTAATAATACTGCAGTAGGACCATAATAATACTGCAGTAGAACCGTAATAATACTGCAGTAGTAATGTAATAATAATGCAATAGGACCGTAATAATACTGCAGTAGGACCGTAATAATACTGCAATAGGACCGTAATAATACTGCAGTAGGACCATAATAATACTGCAGTAGTAATGTAATAATACTGCAATAGCACGGTAATAATACTGCAGTAGTAATGTAATAATACTGCAATAGCACGGTAATAATATTGCAATAGGACCGTAATAATACTGCAGCAGTAATGTAATAATACTGCAATAGCACGGTAATAATACTGCAGTAGGACCGTAATACTATAGTAACACCATCATAATACTGCAGTATCACTGTAATAATAGTGAGTAGTACAGTATTAATACTGCAGTAGTACCAGCAGGGAGGATGAAGGCCGCCGTCTGTCACTCAGGATCCTTTCTGTTTAGCTGAACACCTGGAGGAAGAGGAGGAGGAGAAGAAGGAGAAGGAGAAGGAAGAGACATTAGACTTCCTGTTGTGTTCAAGTGCAGAGTAGAATATACTACATATACACTAAACAGTACTATAACTAGTATCATCTTATAGTTTCCTGCTTTGTCCTCATTAGTCTGAAAATAGTTTGTCTTCTTCATGGACATGAACAAATAATTATATTAAAATAAACTAATGTTCAGCCTTTTATCTGGAATTCTTCAATTTATAAAAATTAAATCTAGCCAATAAAATAAAAAATGTAATTAAGTGTTTTATCCTCCAAGACATGAAATGAACATGCTTCCAAAATACATTTTCAATTAAACAGTTGATTAAATTACAAAAAGTATTAAAAAAAAAATAAACTGAAACATGCAGGAACATTTTACTGGAATTAATTTCCCTCCAAATTAAGACAAACTCCAGATTCTTTGATTCACTTTCTCCTTTATATAAAACTTTACCAAAAGAAGTATTTACACAACGAGCTGCTCGCCGAGAGCAGAGCAACAGATTTAAAAGGAACAGAAACATTGTGTTTTATGTCACAATAACAGACGCAGATTATTAAAAAAACTCAAGAACATTATCTTGTTGTCTCCAGAAAACAAACTTTAGTTATTGATCTGTCATTTAAAAAACATCCAGCAATAATATACAATTACATAAATAAGAAAAAAGATAGTTTGATATGATTAATAATCTCAGTATATTATGTTACATATGTAATTCAAGAGAAACAAGTGTTTTTATATATTTCTTTAAAATAATAAAATAATGATTTTATTTGAACTCAGATGATAATCTCAAACTAGTCCTCTTCCTCCGCCAGACAGACAATCTCACAGAACCACAGATCAATCCTTCATTCCCTCTTAAATGTATGAGATATTAGATTCCCCCTGTCTCCCTAGATATAATTTAAGGTTTCTTGAGATCAATAATAATAATTATATGACTAAACAACAGAATGCAACAACAACGTAAACAGGAAGCAGCTGGACGGACCAACTCAAACTGATCTCAGGTCAGACTTCCTGCCGACGGCACACAAGATAAAAAAGGCACCGATCAATAATCAATCAGAACTTAACTGACATTCCATCATTGATCAATATGATGATGATTGTTCCATTAAGTGACTCTTCACCGTCTGATCAATAGATCAATAGACGAGGTCACATGGGAGGTCAGGTGACTCCAAACGAACCGTTTAATCAATTTAACGGGATCAGTTTCAACCAGAGCTGGAAAACATGAAACCACAGAAGAAGAACCAGAGGAACCAGAAGAAGAAGAAGAACCAGAAGAAGAAGAAGAAGAAGAACCAGAAGAAGAAGAACCAGAGGAACCAGAAGAAGAAGAACCAGAAGAAGAAGAACCAGAGGAACCAGTAGAAGAAGAAGAAGAACCAGAGGAACCAGAAGAAGAAGGAGAAGAAGAAGAAGAACCAGAGGAACCAGAAGAAGAAGGAGAAAAAAAAACAGAAGAACCAGAACGTCTGTCCTCCTCGAGGACGAAATAAAATAAAATAAAGCCGATCTGATGAAGATAATCAATAATCAGCGTAAGGCTTCTCCTCTTTCACGTAGTGAGAGTTTTAAGGCAGAGACACTCTGCAGCAGCTCCTCCTCCTCCTGTTGTGCTTTGAGCAGTTAGTCTGTGGCGAGGACGGCGGCGGCAGGAGAGGCCACGCCTCCCTGAGCTCTGAGGTGGAGGAGAGAGGAGAGGTTAGTGTTTAGGGAGGAAAGCAGGAGGCGAGGATTTACAACCAGACGTCCTCCTCGAGTCAGAAGGAGTCCAGAAACACCAACTCCTCTGTTCTCCTTTTAGTCATAGGAGGAGCAAAAAGAGGGTGAGGAGGTCTTTGCTTCCAGTTCAGGAAGGAAAATAAGAGACTCCTCCTCTTATTTCTCTTCCTCCTCCTCGTCACAAGTCTTCATCTGAGATCCAGAGGAGGTGAGGGGTTAGGAGGTCAATGCGAGGTTAGGACACGGCAAGCAGGAGGTGAGGAGAAGGTGGAGACCTCCACAGACAGACAGACAGACAGACAGAATGAGTTGAGCAGGAAGTGAGGAGGAAAGCAGGAGGCGAGGAGGAGGTGGAGACCTACAGAGAGAGAGAAGAAGAAGGGAGGAGGAGGAAAGCAGGAGGGGAGGAGGAGGTGGAGACCTCCAGAGAGAGAGAGGAGTCACTTCACCAGCACTGACTTTGGCAGAAACGCCTCCATCTCGGCGTCTCCTTCCGTCCTCGGCGACGCCAAAGACACCGAGGAAGAGGCGGCGGCGACGGACGAGGAGGCGGCGGCTTTGGGGAGGCTGTACATGTAGACGGCGCCGATGACGAGCCCCGCCCCCAATGTGAAGAGCAGGTCCACGTGGAAGCCCAGCAGGTAGACGGACACCACGGTGGACACCACGATGGAGAAGGAGGTGGCGAAGCCCTTCAGGATGTTGTCGGCGTACTTCACCACCACGGCCACCAGCAGCCCGCCGAACGCCTGGTTGAAGATGACGCACCACACCGCGCCGGTGTAGCCGAACAGGAAGCCGCTCTCGGCCACGGCGTCGCCGTCGTTCCACCAGAGTCCCAGCATGCCGAGCACCGTGCCGAAGATGCCGAGCTGCACGTTCCTCATCCACACGGACGCCGAGCTACCCTTCAGGATCTTCTCGAAGTAAACGCCGGCGAAGCCGGACGACAGGCAGCTCACCACCACGGCGAGCAGGCCCACCGTGTAGTTCTGCGAGGAGCCCTCGACCGACGACGCCTGCTCCTCCTTCTTCCTCTCCTGGTCCACCTGAGGAGGAGATCAACGACATCGTCAATGGATCGGATCGATCCATCGGGGCACCATCTGACCCACCGTCTTTCTCACTGACTAAGCCGATCAAATCCATCGGTAACATTTAAAAGATCAATTCATATCGAGTCACCTTCAACTGGTAAAATTAAATTAAATCTTGAACTGAACTATCCTGAAGGACTAGACGTACCTGAAGGACTAGACGAACCTGAAGGACTAGACATGACTAGACGTACCTGAAGGACTAGACGAACCTGAAGGACTTGACATGACTAGACGTACCTGAAGGACTAGACATGACTAGACGTACCTGAAGGACTAGACATGACTAGACGTACCTGAAGGACTAGACATGACTAGACGTACCTGAAGGACTAGACATGACTAGACGTACCTGAAGGACTAGACGTACCTGAACAATGGCGACTCCGGCAAAGAGCAGCAGCAGAGAAACCCACTGGACTCTGGACAGAGTCTTCCTCAGCATCATCACGCTGAACAGAGCCGTGGTGAGGATCTTCAGCTGGTAGGTCACCTGTTACAAAGAGACACGTTTCTACTGACTAGACACTAACTAGTGCTGTGGAGTCATTAAACACTAGCTAGTGCTGTGGAGTCATTAAACACTAGCTAGTGCTGTGGAGTCATTAAACACTAGCTAGTACTGTGGAGTCATTAAACACTAGCTAGTACTGTGGAGTCATTAAACACTAGCTAATACTGTGGAGTCATTAAACACTAGCTAGTGCTGTGGAGTCATTAAACACTAGCTAGTACTGTGGAGTCATTAAGCACTAGCTAATACTGTGGAGTCATTAAACACTAGCTAGTGCTGTGGAGTCATTAAACACTAGCTAGTACTGTGGAGTCATTAAACACTAGCTAATACTGTGGAGTCATTAAACACTAGCTAGTGCTGTGGAGTCATTAAACACTAGCTAGTACTGTGGAGTCATTAAACACTAGCTAGTACTGTGGAGTCATTAAACACTAGCTAATACTGTGGAGTCATTAAAAACTAGCTAATACTGTGGAGTCATTAAACACTAGCTAATACTGTGGAGTCATTAAACACTAGCTAGTACTGTGGAGTCATTAAACACTAACTAGTACTGTGAAGTCAGTAAACACTAACGTGTACTAACTAGTACTGTGAAGTTAGTACACTAACTAGTTCCTTCATCATCATTAATATCACAGTGTATTTATTCTGACATATGAACAATAACTAAATCACTACATGTGGATTAATCCGCCGCTGAAAATAGTCTAACAAAGTTTCTACTTCCTGTTCTGATGAAAACCTGTAAAATGTCTCCAGTAGGAACCAATGAGACGCAGACAGGAATTGAGACGGCATTAAGAGACAGACACGATGAAGACGATGAAGACGATGTCTTACCTGGAAGGTGGCAGCCGGCAGGTTGGAGATGGCGACGTACTGCAGGTTGTTCTGCAGCGTGTAGATGAGAGAAGGAACGGCCAGTTTCAGAGTGTCTTTGTACTGAAACACGATGGAGTCAACCAGGAAGTAGACTGTGTCCTTCACATTAACTGGAGGGGGGGAGTATGGAGACAGGGGGAAGTGAGGGAGAGAAGTAGGAAGACAGGGGGAAGTGAGGGAGAGAGAAGTATGGAGACAGGGGGAAGTGAGGGAGAGAGAAGTATGGAAACAGGGGGAAGTGAGGGAGAGAAGTAGGAAGACAGGGGGAAGTGAGGGAGAGAGAAGTATGGAGACAGGGGGAAGTGAGGGAGAGAGAAGTAGGGAGACAGGGGGAAGTGAGGGAGAGAAGTAGGAAGACAGGGGGAAGTGAGGGAGAGAGAAGTATGGAGACAGGGGGAAGTGAGGGAGAGAGAAGTAGGGAGACAGGAGGAAGTGAGGGAGAGAGAGCAGTAGGGAGACAGGAGGAAGTGAGGGAGAGAGAGCAGTAGGGAGACAGGAGGAAGTGAGGGAGAGAGAGCAGTAGGGAGACAGGGGGGAGGACGACAGACAGTTAGTTATCGTTGAGGAATAAAGATTTTATTTCCATGATCACAGTAACATCAGTGAACTATGAATACTAAGTAGTTAAACATGATTAGTTAATAAAGAATATGATAATCAGGTGTTTTGATCCTCACGTCTCTTCTGCAGCAGGATGATGACGACACACGTCAGCAACTTCAGGATCTCCGCCATGACGACGGCCGACGTCGTGAAGAAGCGGTCGCCGGGCAACGTGCGGACGTATCGGATGCTGAGGATGAGCGAAGCGTTCTGGACCACGAGCACCGCCAGACTAGCGTACTTCAGCCTCCTGTGGGCTGCTGGGACACGGAGAGGACACCTGTCACACCTGAACCTGAGGACAGGTGTCCACTAGAGTGTGTACTCCAGCTGTCACATACACGTGTGTGTGTGTATACACACACATACATACGTGTATGTGTGTGTAGTGTGTGTAGTCCAGCTGTCACAGATATGAAGAGCAAACATGAAGACTGCATTTGCACATTATTTAATTTACGATTTATTTAATTTGAAACGTATTATTTTGAATGTCTCCATTTTATTACCACATATTATTTATTTATCACATTTCTTTCTTTGAGTCCCTCCTTTGGTTCTCTAGTCAAATCTATTTATTAGTTATGTTAGCGCTAATAAGCTGACTTGAGCCTTTACATTTGTTCTTGTATTAGCTTGATTCGTTACATGAATTGTTCGCCTGTTGGGCGTCTTGTTGTTGTTGTTGTTGTTGTTGTTGTGCAGGTTTACATACACATGATTAACATGTCTTTATGATCACATTGCATCATGTTGGTGCTTGTTCAACTGTACGTGGATTTGATTTAGTTATTGAATACAAATCAAACCCAGAGGGAGATCAATTAGTTAAACCAATACGGTGTTACTATTGGAATGGGCCCCGTCACACCTGTCCATCAGTCACACCTGTCCATCAGTCACACCTGTCCATCAGTCACACCTGTCCCCCAGAGGGCACTCGTAACACCTGTCCACCAGAGGGCACTCGTCACACCTGTCCATCAGTCACACCTGTCCACCAGAGGGCACTCGTCACACCTGTCCACCAGTCACACCTGTCCACCAGAGGGCACTCGTCACACCTGTCCATCAGTCACACCTGTCCACCAGAGGGCACTCGTCACACCTGTCCACCAGTCACACCTGTCCACCAGAGGGCACTCGTCACACCTGTCCATCAGTCACACCTGTCCACCAGAGGGCACTCGTCACACCTGTCCACCAGTCACACCTGTCCACCAGAGGGCACTCGTCACACCTGTCCACCAGTCACACCTGTCCACCAGTCACACCTGTCCACCAGTCACACCTGTCCACCAGAGGGCACTCGTCACACCTGTCCACCAGTCACACCTGTCTACATCTCAGAGGCACATATTTACTCAGGGCGACACTACAAACATCTGACAATCTTATCTTAGATGATTTATTAATTTAGATTAAACAGGATGTAGAGGAGACTTTTTCACATTAAATGTTATCATTATGAAAAAATATATATATATATATATATATATATATATATATATATATATAAAAAAAATCCAGATTCATCAGATATTATAGTAAAACATGTCACTCATCAGTACTTTCACTACACCTGCATTGTAAGCACACCTCCACGTCACCAGTTCTTCATCATCATCATCATCATCATCACACCTGGTGGTTCATTCACCTTTAGGCTGTTCGCTTTAGCCCCCGAGCTCGGCAGCATCAACACTGGCGGGTTAGTTAGTTAGCTCGTTAGTAGCCAGTGGAGTTAGCATTATACGTTAGCCTTTAGCTCAGCTAGCATGAGAGGTTAGTCTGGGTTAGCTGCTAGTTAGCTGCTAGGCAGCTAAACGATGTTTTCAGAAACCGGAAACAGATGAAGAAACTTTGTTTTTATTACTTTTAATGTATAAAATATGTTTTTTTTTTTAATCACACAAGTCCTCCCATCGGTACCAGTTACCCCTCAGTTACCCCTCAGTTACCCCTCAGTTAGAGCCGTGCGGGCCGGTTCTCACCTTCAGTCTGACTCCGGCTCGTCTTCTCCTCCGCCACCGGGCTCCGGATCCCCGCCGCCATCATGTGGTACCGAGCCTCAGAACCGGGCTGGAGCACTGAGATCCGGGTCTGTTGTTCAGGTCAAAGAGCCGGAGATGAAGCCGGAGCTCAGGAGAGAAGCAGCGAAAGAAAACACGGCGGAGGAGCCGAAGTGTTCCGGAAGTAAAGGAACTCCGGCTGCGGAGACCTGAAGCGTCGACAGGAGGCATCACTCTGAGGGAAAGAACCGCGTCGCGCAATTATTTTATTTTGAAATATATTATGTTGTGTTATGTAATACTATATTGTATTTTAATATATTATATTTTACTAGATTTTAATATTTTAATATATTATGTTATGTTTTATAATACTATATTATATTTAAATATATTATACTAGATTTTAATGTTTTATATTTAAAATATTAGATTATGGTATGTCAGATTATACTATATTATATTTTTTATATATCACATTTTAATATACTATATAATATTTGTATATTTGTATATTATACTATATTTGTATATATTATAACATATTATATAGCACAATATAATAGTTGTCATCTAAATATATCATGAATCTCCCTTTTTTCAGAAAGATATTCATAATTAATTAATGGAGGAAATTGTTTTATTATAAAACCCTGAACAATAACTTTCAAGGCAAATCCATTCCAATAAAATATCCGGCCCCATTTATAGATATGCAAATTAAACTGATTATTTTGTGTTTTTTCTAAATTAAAAGACTTTTAATTGATTTACCTATTTCTTATTGTAAATCCTGATTTGTTAACTTAAAAAACAAAGATCAATACAACAAATAAAGACATTTATAATTATAAAGATAATCGAGATCAAGTTTTTTCTTTTTCAAGAATATATTAACATTAGTTATGATTTTCAGGTAGTTTAGATAAACAGCACAGATTTAAAAGAAAGGAAATTAGCCTTTAAAGATTGATATGTTAAAGTCTGTAAATGTGGCTGTATGTTTTGTGAACATTTGCTGCACAAAATAGTTGTGATTATTATTTCTGTGACTGTGAAATAAAGTATAAAGTTTCAATAACAGTCTGGGACAAGGAGCTCCGAATAGACAGTCAGAGTGAGACCTCTCTGATCCTGCCCGACAACAATCTTTTCCTCACAGTTTGGCCATGAAGGAATCCTATTGGCTGCTGGCCTCACCTGTCCGACGTTGGTGTTCAGCCCCACCTGCTGGTTCACTGAGGTACTACTACTGTCTGGTTTCAATGCTCTTAGACATAGTACTTAATGATAGTTACATAAAGTAAAGTAACATAATGTAAGGCAGTAATAAAGCTCATCATAATTTTAGATAAAGTATTGTATCATAATATTATATATTGTATCATAACTTTAGATAAAGTATTGTATCATAATGTTAGATGAAGTATTGTATCATAATATTATATATATTGTATCATAATATTATATATTGTATCATAATAGTCTATATATATTGTATCATAATGTTTGATGAAGTCTTTTGTTTTTGTTTTCTTATCAGGGTCCGAGCGACTCAAAGTCCCTATTTATTTGTTTTATTTGTTTTACCTGTATTTTAGCTATTCTTATTTATTTTTAGCTTTTAGGATGTTTTAATTATGTGAAGTGTCTTTGAGTATTATGAAAAGCGCTATATAAATTAAATGCATTATTATTATTATTAAGTATTGTATCATATTATATATAGTGTATCATAATATTATATATATTGTATCATAATATTATATATTGTATCATAATATTATATATATTGTATCATAATGTTTGATGAAGTATTGTATCATAATATTATATATTGTATCATGTTGGATAAAGTATTGTATCATAATGTAACATATTGCTATATTAAATGATGTTTTCTGCTCATTAAAGCTGTAACGTGGTTCGTTATCCCTCGTCGTTTGTGTTACGAACACTATGCATTGTGGGTAATAAGAAGCTGGGACACGACGTGATGAAGTGACAAAACTGTTTAATTCAAACATCGGATCTTTTGTACTTTTATTTCGATCCATAACTTGTTATTTAATGTAAATAAAACAAGTGACCAATAAGCCACTTTGACCGTGAAACCAGCCAATAGAAAGCAAGCATTCAGTGACATCACAACGGGTCACGCCTACAGTTACACAGGAAGCCGTAAATCAGGACTTCCTGTTTCCTGATGTTTGACGAAAAGTCTTCACATCAACTTTGACTACACAATAAATATTTGAACTGTTTGTTCTTCACACAAGAAGCTGGAGAACGACTTATTCTACTGAACGACTGGAACGTTTGCAGCAAAGCTGTTTGTTCTCTAACAAATAAATAAACAACCAATCAAATCAGACACACCAACAATTAAATTATACTAAATAAAACATGGAAATAAATACTTTTCTCTCTAAGAGACTCTCCAGAGTCTTTTATGTTCAGGGTTGCGTGCACAGTGATCATCTGTCCAGAGCCTTTTATGTTCAGGGTTGCGTGCACTGTGATCATCTGTCCAGAGCCTTTTATGTTCAGGGTTGCGTGCACTGTGGTCATCTGTCCAGAGCCTTTTATGTTCAGGGTTGCGTGCACTGTGGTCATCTGCCCAGAGCCTTTTATGTTCAGGGTTGCGTGCACTGTGGTCATCTGTCCAGAGCCTTTTATGTTCAGGGTTGCGTGCACTGTGGTCATCTGCCCAGAGCCTTTTATGTTCAGGGTTGCGTGCACTGTGATCATCTGTCCAGAGCCTTTTATGTTCAGGGTTGCGTGCACTGTGATCATCTGTCCAGAGCCTTTTATGTTCAGGGTTGCGTGCACTGTGATCATCTGTCCAGAGCCTTTTATGTTCAGGGTTGCGTGCACTGTGATCATCTGTCCAGAGCCTTTTATGTTCAGGGTTGCGTGCACTGTGGTCATCTGTCCAGAGCCTTTTATGTTCAGGGTTGCGTGCACTGTGATCATCTGTCCAGAGCCTTTTATGTTCAGGGTTGCGTGCACTGTGATCATCTGTCCAGAGCCTTGTATGTTCAGGGTTGCGTGCACTGTGGTCATCTGCCCAGAGCCTTTTATGTTCAGGGTTGCGTGCACTGTGATCATCTGTCCAGAGCCTTTTATGTTCAGGGTTGCGTGCACTGTGGTCATCTGTCCAGAGCCTTTTATGTTCAGGGTTGCGTGCACTGTGGTCATCTGCCCAGAGCCTTTTATGTTCAGGGTTGCGTGCACTGTGATCATCTGTCCAGAGCCTTTTATGTTCAGGGTTGCGTGCACTGTGATCATCTGTCCAGAGCCTTTTATGTTCAGGGTTGCGTGCACTGTGATCATCTGTCCAGAGCCTTTTATGTTCAGGGTTGCGTGCACTGTGATCATCTGTCCAGAGCCTTTTATGTTCAGGGTTGCGTGCACTGTGGTCATCTGTCCAGAGCCTTTTATGTTCAGGGTTGCGTGCACTGTGATCATCTGTCCGGAGCCTTGTATGTTCAGGGTTGCGTGCACTGTGATCATCTGTCCAGAGCCTTTTATGTTCAGGGTTGCGTGCACTGTGATCATCTGTCCGGAGCCTTGTATGTTCAGGGTTGCGTGCACTGTGATCATCTGTCCAGAGCCTTTTATGTTCAGGGTTGCGTGCACTGTGATCATCTGTCCAGAGCCTTGTATGTTACAGGGACTGGTTGGGCAGACTGCTGTGGTCCTCCTGCAGGCCTCCTTCCTCCTCCTCCTCCTCCTCCTCCTCCTCCTCCTTTCCTCCCTCCATCCAGGGGTGAGACAGGATCTCCTCCAGAGTCGGTCGCTCCTCAGGGCGGTACGAGAGACACCAGCGAATCAGAGACTGGCATTCTGGGAAGAAAGATCGACTCGAGGTTGTGGTTTAAAACATCTGGACATTTGAGCCAATCAAAATTGCACAGAGGTCAGAGAGGTGGGCGGAGCCTCTGCTCACCTTTAGAGACCCGTCTGGTAAAAGTGGGCGTGGCCCTGACGATCTCCTGGTCGCGCTCGAACGGGATGTCGCCGCACACCATGTCGAAGAGCAGGACGCCCAGAGACCAGACGGTGAGAGAGACGGCCTCGTAGGACTGAGACTCGATCCACTCGGGGGGGCTGTAGACCCGGGTACCTGAGGAGGGAGGAGACGAGCAGGGTTATCAATACAGAACCGATAACCTTATAATCCTTATTATTATTATTACTACTCTCTGCACCTTCAAACTCGCTGTACGCCGTCTCTTTAAGAGGAGCTCCGGATCCAAAGTCCACCACCGTGACCTCCAGCGTCCTCGTGTCCACCACGATGTTCTCGTCCTTTATGTCTCTGTGCACCACGCCGTGAGCGTGAAGGAACCGCAGAGCCTCCACCACCTGACGGAAGAACCTGGTGGGAACAGAGCGGAACAGAGAACTTTGACAACAGAACCACACAGAGCAGAACCACACAGAGTAGTCAGTAGAACCAAAGAGTAGAACAGTAGTCAGTAGAACCACACAGAGGAGAACAGTAGTCAGTAGAACCACACAGAGGAGAACAGTAGTCAGTAGAACCACACAGAGGAGAACAGTAGTCAGTAGAACCACACAGAGGAGAACAGTAGTCAGAAGAACCCCACAGAGGAGAACAGTAGTCAGTAGAACCACACAGGGGAGAACAGTAGTCAGTAGAACCACACAGAGGAGAACAGTAGTCAGAAGAACCCCACAGAGGAGAACAGTAGTAGAACCACACAGAGGAGAACAGTAGTCAGTAGAACCACACAGAGGAGAACAGTAGTAGAACCACACAGGAGAACAGTAGGCAGTAGAACCACACAGAGGAGAACAGTAGTCAGAAGAACCCCACAGAGGAGAACAGTAGTCAGAAGAACCCCACAGAGAACAGTAGTAGAACCACACAGAGGAGAACAGTAGTAGAACCACACAGAGGAGAACAGTAGTAGAACCACACAGGAGAACAGTAGTCAGTAGAACCACACAGAGGAGAACAGTAGTCAGAAGAACCCCACAGAGGATAACAGTAGTAGAACCACACAGAGGAGAACAGTAGTCAGAAGAACCCCACAGAGGAGAACAGTAGTAGAACCACACAGAGGAGAACAGTAGTAGAACCACACAGAGGAGAACAGTAGTCAGTAGAACCACACAGAGGAGAACAGTAGTAGAACCACACAGAGGAGAACAGTAGTAGAACCACACAGAGGAGAACAGTAGTCAGAAGAACCCCACAGAGGAGAACAGTAGTAGAACCACACAGAGGAGAACAGTAGTCAGAAGAACCCCACAGAGGAGAACAGTAGTAGAACCACACAGAGGAGAACAGTAGTCAGTAGAACCACACAGAGGAGAACAGTAGTAGAACCACACAGAGGAGAACAGTAGTCAGAAGAACCCCACAGAGGAGAACAGTAGTAGAACCACACAGAGGAGAACAGTAGTAGAACCACACAGAGGAGAACAGTAGTCAGAAGAACCCCACAGAGAACAGTAGTAGAACCACACAGAGGAGAACAGTAGTAGAACCACACAGAGGAGAACAGTAGTAGAACCACACAGGAGAACAGTAGTCAGTAGAACCACACAGAGGAGAACAGTAGTCAGAAGAACCCCACAGAGGATAACAGTAGTAGAACCACACAGAGGAGAACAGTAGTCAGAAGAACCCCACAGAGGAGAACAGTAGTAGAACCACACAGAGGAGAACAGTAGTAGAACCACACAGAGGAGAACAGTAGTCAGTAGAACCACACAGAGGAGAACAGTAGTAGAACCACACAGAGGAGAACAGTAGTAGAACCACACAGAGGAGAACAGTAGTCAGAAGAACCCCACAGAGGAGAACAGTAGTAGAACCACACAGAGGAGAACAGTAGTCAGAAGAACCCCACAGAGGAGAACAGTAGTAGAACCACACAGAGGAGAACAGTAGTCAGTAGAACCACACAGAGGAGAACAGTAGTCAGAAGAACCCCACAGAGGAGAACAGTAGTAGAACCACACAGAGGAGAACAGTAGTAGAACCACACAGAGGAGAACAGTAGTAGAACCACACAGAGGAGAACAGTAGTAGAACCCCACAGAGGAGAACAGTAGTAGAACCACACAGAGGAGAACAGTAGTCAGAAGAACCCCACAGAGGAGAACAGTAGTAGAACCACACAGAGGAGAACAGTAGTAGAACCACACAGAGGAGAACAGTAGTCAGTAGAACCACACAGAGGAGAACAGTAGTCAGAAGAACCCCACAGAGGAGAACAGTAGTAGAACCACACAGAGGAGAACAGTAGTAGAACCACACAGAGGAGAACAGTAGTAGAACCCCACAGAGGAGAACAGTAGTAGAACCCCACAGAGGAGAACAGTAGTAGAACCACACAGAGGAGAACAGTAGTAGAACCACACAGAGGAGAACAGTAGTAGAACCCCACAGAGGAGAACAGTAGTAGAACCACACAGAGGAGAACAGTAGTAGAACCACACAGAGGAGAACAGTAGTAGAACCACACAGAGGAGAACAGTAGTAGAACCACACAGAGGAGAACAGTAGTAGAACCCCACAGAGGAGAACAGTAGTAGAACCACACAGAGGAGAACAGTAGTAGAACCTGTGTGCGAGGCGTTCCGGCAGCGCTCCTCTCTCCGTGATGAAGTCAAACAGATCCTGGTACAGCGGCGGGCGCTCCAGCACCAGCAGGAAGCCCCGCCCCTCCACCTCGAACCAGTCCAGCATATGGACGACCCCCTTGTGACCTCTGACCCCCCCGTGACCTCCGACCTCCGATAGCCTCTGCAGCAGAGCGATCTCCATGGGAACAGGGCTGACCTCACCGGGCTGAGGGAACATAAACACGAGTCAACTCTGTACTGCAAGATGTGTATAAATACACCGTTTATACACGTGTATATAATATGTGTATAAATACACTATGTGTATATAAACCAAGTGTATAAATACACATAGTTTATGTACACACACACACACACACCAAATAGTTAAATATCCATCAAATTAAAACCTTCGTAATTCTTTTAAACAAAAAAAAGACATTACTATAAAAAAAAACTATTGGTTACAACTTATTTTTTATAGTCTTTCATATATATTTGCTTGAAAAACTCTTAATTTAATGAACCAAAATATATTTTGCCGATCGACTAAATGATTTAGTTCAATAATAAAAATACAGAAAGTAACTGGAAATTAAAGATGTTAATAAAACGTCATTTAGGTGGTCACACAGAAACTCCAGTTTGGTTTATTTAGATTTTATTTGCTCTGCTCCCCCGCCTGCAGGTGTGTTCCAGGTGGTTATATGTGTGTG
The DNA here is from genome assembly GCF_009769545.1 of Cyclopterus lumpus. Taxonomy (NCBI): domain Eukaryota; kingdom Metazoa; phylum Chordata; class Actinopteri; order Perciformes; family Cyclopteridae; genus Cyclopterus; species Cyclopterus lumpus. The sequence continues at coordinate 24,953,290 of NC_046972.1, read as the reverse complement.
TGTGTGTGTGTGTGTGTGTGTGTGTGTGTGTGTGTGTGTGTGTGTTGGGGGGTTCCCAGTTAAAGTTCTGGTGAATAAGAAATGAGTTCCTCACTGAGGGGAAATCCTGCAGCTTCATTTACTGACCCTGTGACATCACAGGGGGCTGGCCCCGCCCACGGCTGCAGCTCGCCTGTCAGTCCAGCAGAGGGCACCACTGACCCGAGGTCTGTTTACACCTCAGTTATGAACCCGATCGGTGCTCTTTGGGAACATTTCAATCTGGAGAACAATGAACAACAATCACTCACCAGTTTGGTCCACTGCTGAACTCGGTCTCTGGAAATCTGCTTAATGGCGACCTGGAGGAACCGAAGTGGAGAGAGAACGATATTAGAATCATCTAGAAACACGTTCTCTTGTTTTCAACGGCTCAATAAAGCTGAAGGTCGAACATGTCCTCTGACCTGCAGTCCGTCAGAAAGCCTCTGGCCGGAGAACACAGAACCAAAACCACCGCTGCCCAGCAGAGAACCAAAGCGGTACTGACTGCAGAACGGTTCCTTCCCTAGAGAGAGAGAACATCAGTCAGAAGGGTTCCTTCACTAGAGAGAGAACAGTCAGAAGGGTTCCTTCACTAGAGAGAGAACAGTCAGAAGGGTTCCTTCACTAGAGAGAACATCAGTCAGAAGGGTTCCTTCAATAGAGAGAACATCAGTCAGAAGGGTTCCTTCCCTAGAGAGAGAGAACAGTCAGAAGGGTTCCTTCACTAGAGAGAACATCAGTCAGAAGGGTTCCTTCACTAGAGAGAGAACAGTCAGAAGGGTTCCTTCACTAGAGAGAACATCAGTCAGAAGGGTTCCTTCAATAGAGAGAACATCAGTCAGAAGGGTTCCTTCACTAGAGAGAGAACAGTCAGAAGGGTTCCTTCACTAGAGAGAACATCAGTCAGAAGGGTTCCTTCACTAGAGAGAGAACATTCAGAAGGGTTCCTTCACTAGAGAGAACATCAGTCAGAAGGGTTCCTTCACTAGAGAGAGAACATTCAGAAGGGTTCCTTCACTAGAGAGAGAACAGTCAGATGGGTTCCTTCACTAGAGAGAACATCAGTCAGAAGGGTTCCTTCACTAGAGAGAGAACATTCAGAAGGGTTCCTTCACTAGAGAGAGAACAGTCAGATGGGTTCCTTCACTAGAGAGAACATCAGTCAGAAGGGTTCCTTCACTAGAGAGAGAACATTCAGAAGGGTTCCTTCACTAGAGAGAACATCAGTCAGATGGGTTCCTTCACTAGAGAGAACATCAGTCAGAAGGGTTCCTTCACTAGAGAGAGAACATTCAGAAGGGTTCCTTCACTAGAGAGAGAACATTCAGAAGGGTTCCTTCACTAGAGAGAGAACAGTCAGATGGGTTCCTTCCCTAGAGAGAGAACATCAGTCAGAAGGGTTCCTTCACTAGAGAGATATAGATTATACATATATATATATGTATATATGTATATGTGTCTCTGATCTCATTAATAGTTGGTATTTTGTTGCCTCTGATCAATATCTGATCTGATTAAATGTACAATGTGTTTGTTTGTTTGTTACGGTTTAACAAAAGCTTAATTAAAACAACATAAACCGAATAATGTTCTAAAAACACGTTAAATACATTTTGTAATAAGAATAGTTTTCCAGTTTCAGCAGGAGTCATGGCGACTACACTAGTAAGTATTACATTGTATAAATAGTGTGTGTGTGTGTGTGTGGAGGGGGGGGGGGGGGGTTAACGGTAGTTAAACACGAGATGACGTCACGTTTAAGTGACGTCACTCACTTCACCTGCCGCACGTGAAGGTGTTTGAGTTCTCTCACCGTGTTTGCCGCGCAAGTCCTCCTCCAACATGGTCAGGTAGAATCCATCCGGTCTCCAACAACAACAACAACAACAACAACAACAACAACAACAACAACAACAAAGAGGCCGTAAAGCAGACGTTTCTGCCGTAATCACAGTTCAAACGATGGGAAATAAACCGCGTTCAGGAGCTGAAGAAGTCTCACGCGCAAGTTACCGTTTTGTTCTGTATTTATACTCTTCCGTGAGACCACGCCCATCAGGTCTTCGCTGTCCAATCGGCGCCGAGACCAGGACCCAAATGTTTTGAACCGGCCCGCCAATCAGATTCGAGCTACGGTTTTTTTTGTTTTTTGCTCATGAATATTCAAATGAGGCCTGAGGAATTCGTAGAATTCAGGGCGGAAGGATGAAGATGACGATGATGACAGGAAAGAGGACGGTTTCCCCAAAACACACGCACACACACGCGCACGCACACACACACGCGCAGCCTTTGATGTATCGAAATGAACCAACGGTCCCCAGAACACACACGCACGCGCACGCACACACACACAGTCTTTGATGTATCGAAATGAACCAACGGTTCCTCCACGCGCTTTCTCGTTTTCGATCGCGCGCGCACAAGTTCGGGTGAAACCGGAAGTTCATAAGGAAGAACTCTGACCTTCAACTGCAGTAAAAGTACTTATACCACACTATTAAAATACTAGAAATAAAAGTATCTAAACCAAGTATAAATATGTCAAAGTATTGCAGTGTTTGATGCAATTAATTGATAATTATTGACATATCCAACTGTTCTTTATTTATTTAGTAATAAAATTCAGTTTAGTTTGTGAAATTCTTATTTAGTAATTATTATCGGGTTATTTTATATGAATGTATAATATTCAGTTAGAGTTCAAAGCTCAGTGTGTTTGTGTCGAAGAAGAAATAAAATCTCCAAAACAATTTTCTTCAGAAACATTTTTCCTCTTTTTATTCCAAGAAAAAAGAAGAAAAAAAAAAGGTATTTTCATCCCAAACGATAAAATAAAATAAAACAAACTTATATTATTAATAATAACAACAATAATAATAATCAATCATTAAGAGGATAAGTATGACAATTCTCACATTTTTTATTTCCGTTTTTTTTTTTTTTGTCGCTTTTTCTCTATGATGATATTGGTCGTGGTTGATTAAACATGCAGCTAAATAAGTCCGATGGTGGCGGTTTGGAGGAGGAGGAGGAGGAGAGAGGGAGAGTTGTACAGAGCGACTCGTTTCCCAGTTGATGGAAACTGGACTCGGCACAAAATGGCCGCCAGCGGGAGCTACGAGGTTAGCTATGCTAACCAGTCAGCGCTGTTAACAGGGAAGTAGCTTTAAAACAGTAAGACTTGAGGTGACAGCTAGCATTCCTCATTGAAACCAATAGTCCTGATAGCCTCAGAGCTAACAGCCTGAACTGTTAACACCAAAGCAAAAGATATTAAAATTAAAAACCGATTGTGAATTTCAAAATAAAATCCTCCAATCACAACTGATCCCAAATCAGCATTAAGACGGAGCCCCAAGTGGGTTGTAACCAGGAGAAGAAGATGAGGGGGGGGGGGGCGAGGGGGGATAATGCTGGATCACTATTGGCTGGAAGGAGAAGGTCATGGATGAGGAAAGGAGGAAAGGAGGGAAGGAAACAAGAAGACGAGTGAGCAACTGATGAGTTGAAATGTCCGCAGAAAAAAACAAGTGTGCATTTCTTTGTTTGATGTTTTATTTTTTCCCTGGTCGATCTCCTTCTGAGGGTCAGAGGTGAGGAGGGGGGTCAGAGGGCAAAGGTCATCGTTGTGTGTGTGTGTGTGTGTGTGTGTGTGTGTGTGTGTGTGTGTCTGGGCCGGCTATCAGCTGCTGTCGGGTGACGGCTCTCTCTCTCGATGCATGGAGGCGGAGCTCTGATGTTTCATGCTGTCCAGGTACTCCTGCTGGGAGACGGCCAGCACCGACGCCAAGATCTCATCGTCCTCCCAGTCCGTCAGACCTGAAACACACAGAGACCAGGTCAAAGACCAGGGGTCACAGACCGGGGGTCAAAGACCGGGGGTCAAAGACCAGGGGTCACGGACCGGGGTCACAGACCGGGGGTCAAAGACCGGGGGTCACAGACCGGGGGTCAAAGACCGGGGGTCACAGACCGGGGTCACAGACCGGGGTCACAGACCGGGGGTCAAAGACCGGGGTCAAAGACCGGGGGTCACAGACCGGGGGTCACAGACCGGGGGTCACAGACCAGGTTCTTTCCTGCCTCCAGTGAGGAAGCAGCTCGTAAAGGTGCTGACTGATACTGGATGAAGTACTGTGAGCCTCATCAGATCCTCAGAGAGTTCAGAACAACCTGATTAATGTGAAGAAACACCCTGTACTAAAAACATCTGATAACACACACACACACACACACACACACACACACACACACACACATACACAGCCTGTTGGACTGTAAACAGGGTAGCAGTCATAGCATCGTGCTGTAGAAACAGTACTAGTAGTAGTAGTACTAGTAGTATTGGTAGTAGTACTTCTTACCAAACGCTGTTGGTGACATCTCCTGCATGATGGCTCTGTACTCCAAATTATGACGACTCTGATTACTGGGACCTACACACACACACACACACACACACACACACACACACTCATTAGTTCCATCCATCACAGCTCATGCTACTCTCTAATTGGCCGAGCACAGTGTGTGTGTGTGTGTGTGTGGTACCTGGTGCACAGGGGGAGGGGGGTTTGCTCAGGATGAGGGCGGCTCCGGCGGGGGAGGGGGGCTTGTTGTGGGTCGACGGGGCCGTCAGGAGGTCGGAGTGAGAGTGGGAGTGGGAGTGGGAGGGGTCGCAGTCGCGTTGCCGCGGCGACCGGGTGCTCCAGTCGTCCGGTCCGCTGGAGGCCGCCGCCGTCGCCGAGCTGCAGGTGGCGGTCGCCTTGCGGGGCTGAGAGAGACAAACACATTCAGATCTATTGACTGGAGTCTGGACCGTCTGTCTGTCTGTCTGCCCGTCTGTCTGCGTACCTGGCGGGCCTGCTTCTCCTGGTCCTGGAGCCACTGCAGGTAGGACTCCCGGGCCACCTGCTCCTCGATGGCCTCGTTGGTGGCCTCCCAGTCCGTCGCTCTCTTCTTGTCCTCCAGCATCTGCTGCTCGATCCACGACTCCTCCGACGTCTTGATGGCCGACTTCATCAGCGTCTGCTCCGCGTACTGATGAGGGACACACACACACACACACACACACACACACACACACACACACACACACACACTTCAAACTGTGGACGTATACGTCTCTGGTGGAGACCTGTCAATCACCTTGTAGCCCCGCCCCTAAAGCATCCCCTGCTTTATGGTCTGTTTGACTCTAGATGACCATAATTTACTAAATGAACATCATTCTGTATTGAAGAAGACTTGAAACTAGAGATTGAGACCAAAAACTAATGTTTACAATGTTTACTGAGGGAATACATCAAGAGAAGTAGAGTCATTTATATAGACTTCTATACAACCAGAGGAGTCGCCCCCTGGTGGCCAGGAGAGAGAATGCAGCTTTAACACATGAATCATAGACTTCTATACAACCAGAGGAGTCGCCCCCTGGTGGTCAGGAGAGAGAATGCAGCTTTAACACATGAAGCATAGACTTCTATACAACCAGAGGAGTCGCCCCCTGGTGGTCAGGAGAGAGAATGCAGCTTTAACACGTGAAGCATAGACTTCTATACAACCAGAGGAGTCGCCCCCTGGTGGTCAGGAGAGAGAATGCAGCTTTAACACATGAAGCATAGACTTCTATACAACCAGAGGAGTCGCCCCCTGGTGGTCAGGAGAGAGAATGCAGCTTTAACACATGAAGCATAGACTTCTATACAACCAGAGGAGTCGCCCCCTGGTGGTCAGGAGAGAGAATGCAGCTTTACAGGGTTTGTTTAAAGGTAATAAAGTAGTTAATGAATATGAGATAATATAATATATATTGAAAGATAATTATAACCCCTCCTCTCTATAGGGGAGTTTACAGACTGGGCAAAGAGGTGTCTTAAAGGTTTCGATTCTGGTACCCCGGGTTTGAAGGCGGGCAGTCCCAGTCCGACCCCGATCGTGGCCTTGTTGGGGTTCACCACCGAGTTGTAGTGGATGTTGCGATGGTAGCTCACTCTGATCGGCTCATCGTTGTTCTGGTGGATGCCGTGGAACGTGTTGATTGGCTCTGTAGGAGAAGAAGGGGGTGAGGCTGGTGACGTGATTGGCTGACAGATCTGCAGCTGGTTTCTATTGGACAGACCGACTCACCTGTACTGTACTGGTACACCTCCACTGGTCGGTTGTACATCTCGGCCATCGCCTGCATCTCGATGTGGTTTCCGTGGCAATTGTTTTTCCTCTTCCTGTTGATGTATGTGGTGAAGTCCTCCGTCACGTAGTTAGAGAAATAGTCTGCGTTCTTCATCTGGGAGGAAGAAGACAGTTATGAACACAAAAGGGAGGAGACGCTGGAGGAAGAGGAGCGTTGTGAAGACAGTAGGAGGAGCTGACACTCACCAGGTAGTCCATACAGTGTTTCCTGACCACTTCATGCATGTCCTGATCCCCGTACACCTGGTCAGCTGACACACAGAGACATACGGCAGGTCAGAGGTCAAACTACTCATCCATGAAGAGAGACACTGTCATCACGAAACTGGACGTCCTTTACTCAGGAGACACGGAACGATCGTCAGGAAACATGGAACGATTGTCAGGAAACACGGAACGATCGTCAGGAGACACGGAACGATCGTCAGGAGACACGGAACGATTGTCAGGAAACACGGAACGATTGTCAGGAAACACGGAACGATCGTCAGGAGACACGGAACGATCGTCAGGAAACATGGAACGATTGTCAGGAAACACGGAACGATCGTCAGGAGACACGGAACGATCGTCAGGAGACACGGAACGATCGTCAGGAAACACGGAACGATCGTCAGGAGACACGGAACGATCGTCAGGAGACACGGAACGATCGTCAGGAGACACGGAACGATTGTCAGGAAACACGGAACGATTGTCAGGAAACACGGAACGATCGTCAGGAGACACGGAACGATCGTCAGGAAACAAGGAACGATTGTCAGGAAACACGGAACGATCGTCAGGAGACATGGAACGATCGTCAGGAGACACGGAACGATCGTCAGGAGACACGGAACGATTGTCAGGAAACACGGAACGATTGTCAGGAAACACGGAACGATCGTCAGGAGACACGGAACGATCGTCAGGAAACATGGAACGATTGTCAGGAAACACGGAACGATCGTCAGGAGACACGGAACGATCGTCAGGAGACACGGAACGATTGTCAGGAAACACGGAACGATTGTCAGGAAACACGGAACGATCGTCAGGAGACACGGAACGATCGTCAGGAAACATGGAACGATTGTCAGGAAACACGGAACGATCGTCAGGAGACATGGAACGATCGTCAGGAGACACGGAACGATTGTCAGGAA